>NW_021821037.1:0-115872 GCF_901001135.1 Rhinatrema bivittatum | reverse complement strand
CCATCCATCCCATCCTTTACCACCGCCCCACCATCCTGTCCCCCATCCCACCTTCTCTCCCTCCCCTCACCCAGTACAGTGTAGTCATACGTGTCCTTTGTTTTCACAGATGCTGAAGAGGAAATGCCAGGCCCAGCTGCAGATGGAGCTGCAGCCGCTCCAGGGGGGGAGCCGGATCACCCCCCCCCCCCCCCCAGAGGAGACCTGAGCGGCGAAGCCCTCCCCGGCCGAACGGCACCCCATGCCGTCCCCTAGCCCCCCCCCCTGTAGGGCAACCACCCCTTTTTGCCCGTGGGGTTAGGGACGCTGGGGCCGGCAGGAGCCAGCCTTTGCTGGCTCAGGGAGGCAATGAGGGCCCTCTAGTCCCTCATCGTCCCCCCTCACGGGGCCAGCAAAGAGGCCCATCCCCGGGGGCACGCGCCCCCGAGGATGAGCCTCTTACCTATGGTCAGTTCCAGGACTATGTGAGGGGGGTCAATGAGGGCATGAGGGCACTGATTGCCTTCCAAGAGAGGATGGTCCAGGCGACGGACCCGCAACACCAGGGGCCTACTGCTGCTTGGTGCTGCAGTACGGCTCCTGGGGGAGATGGTCCGTCGTCGTTGACCATCCTCTCTGGTCCCTGCCTCCCTAACCCCACGGGAGGTTTTGTTTTGTACATAGTTTTAATCCTAGGCTGCCCCTCCCCACCCACATTTTATTTTGTAAATATGTCAGACTTTCAATAAATATTTAAAATAATAAACGGTGTGGTTATTAAGGGACAGGTGGAGCTGACCATGTATTGGCAGTGTCGGAGGGAGGGAAGGTGGGAGGGAGGTGGGGGAGGGGGTGCAGGGAGGAAGGTGGGGGGAGGGGGGTGCAGGGAAGGAGGGAGGGAGGGAGGGAGCGGGTGCAGGGAAGGAGGGAGGGAAGGAAGGGTGAATGAGTGGGGCGACGTTGAGTCCTAGCAGAGCAGCCCATGGAACATCCTGGTCATCCATCTGCTACACTGTATAGGCTGTGTGCGTGCCACATCAGCTACAGTGGCATCATATAGACGAGGCGCCCATGTGCAGTACAGAAAATGACCATGCGCACATGTCCGCTGGAGTCTGCGGGCTCTGCGCACATGTCCGCTGGGGTCTGCGCACATGTCCGCTGGAGTCTGCGCACATGTCCGCTGGAGTCTGCGGGCTCTGCGCACATGTCCGCTGGGGTCTGCGGACATGTCCGCTGGAGTCTGCGCACATGTCCGCTGGAGTCTGCGGACTCCATGGATCAGTCGCATCCCTCTGCATTGCTGGCTATACCGGACCTAGTGTAACGCACCTCGGCTTTGCAGTAACTGTAATCTGCATGTGAAACAGCTACATACACAGAATATACAGCCCACAGCTGCTACGCAAACGTCAGTTACAAGAGGTGGGTTAGGGTCTCCAGTCCCACCGTAGCATAACACCAATACAGCTAGCTCGCCAGCCCATAGACTCTAGCAGACATGTGCGCAGAGCCCGTAGACCGTACTAGGTACGGTCGCCTTAGGAGTTGGCCGCTAGTCTATGTGACGGTTCTTTAAGCTGGTCGTAGCCCTGCTATAGTGGGCGCACAATGCACTGACATTCAGCATGAACACCAATGAAGCCAGTGCATTGCAGATCCGAGAGGCTGGTGAGAAGCCGACTACACACGTTAGACAGCGATTGTCCCCCTAGTGAAGTAGCCACGAATAACACCAGTGAACCCCCCTCCAACGCTCCGGTAAAGCGACCTTACCTACAACATATCCCTCTGAAGTCGGCATACGCAGGAATAGAGTGGTATGTGCAGAGACGTGTGAGCTCAGCAGCCTACTGGGAAGGCCAATCCATTCGGGGCCAGCTGCTAATCAGTACTTCCCACCCTCAGATGGAGGTGCTGATTAGCAGCTGGCCCCGATTGAGTAGCCATTCTCAGTAGGCTGCTGAGCTCACACGTCTCTGCACGCTAATTAGTGTAGTCGACGTCTCACCTGCCTCTCCGACCTGCACTGCACTGGCTATGTAGCTGTCACAGAAAGGGCTACTTCCATACCGTCATTACGGGTTTGGGATTGCAACAGGACGCACATGTGGGCTACATTGGGTAATGGCTGCACGCCCAGCTGTTCCATAGGTAGGTACGCGCATATCTGAATGAAAATAGATAGGTAATACGAATATATTATTAAAATAGATTGCTGGCGCGCCCAAATAACCCAGCACGCACATGATCCGCATGGATTTTAATTATTCACGCGCGTTCTTGGTATTTGCGTTGATGGGATCAGCTGTGCGCATATGTTACGCCCACTGGGGAGGTCCGCGCACAAATTGACGTCACTTTAAAGGGATGGGTGGGCTACTCACTGGCCATCCTCACCATGGCTCAGGCACAGGCACAACCTGTTGCTTCTCAGGAAGCCCAACTTCTTGCCAGGGGAGGTGCACATGCTGGTGGAGCATGTCATGAGGCAGAGGGATATGCTCTATGGCCCACAGTCGCGTATGGTGGGTGCATACGCCAAGGAACAAATATGGAGGCGCATCAGGCATACTGTTAATTCGGTGTTCCACCACAACCGCAGTATTGCCGAACTGATGCACAAATGGCGGGACATTCGGCGAGTGGTAAAGCGGAAGCAGGCCAGGCGACTTGCTGAAGGTGGCAGGAGCCGCATCACGTTCACAGCCTCGGAGCAGCTGGTTCTGGGAACCCTATCGGAGGCAGCTGTGGGTGGCGTTGGCCATCTCGACTCCATGCGCCGTGCAGGGCAGCAAGGTATGCAGACCAACACGTATCCTATCTCACAGTAGAGCAGCCTATGTTGTCATGTAACCTATAGGTACTGATTACTTTCCACATTGCAAAGTTGCGCTCTCCCTCGTCCCCCCACCCCACAGACACGCACCGTGGCTGTGCGCACGGGGGCTGTGCGCAGGACATGTGCGCACCGGAGGGGGAGGGGGGCTGTGCGCAGGACGTGTGCACAGGACGTGTGCGCACCGGAGGGGGAGGGGGGGCTGTGCGCACGACGTGTGCGCAGGACGTGTGCGCACCGGAGGGGGAGGGGGGGGCTGTGCGCACGACGTGTGCGCACGACCTTCCCATCCTTCCCTATTTGCTTCCTTTTCACCTTCCTGTACCACAGCACAGGTCGTGGAGTGCAGAAACAGTGTGTCTTGATTAGGTTGAGGGTTGACGTGCAGGTCATAGAAAAGGGCTCTGTGTTCTAGGTTTGGCCTGACAGGTCCCACATTCCATGCAGCCCACTGGGAACACTCCTGTGTCCTGAACTGGTTGTAGGGCAGGTGCTACATGTGTCTGGTTGGCAGCCACTAATGATACCCCAGAGGTGTCTGACACCTGCCATATGACTACCACCTGTGTATATGGAGTGACATACATCACACCCCTATTGTCAGTGTGCTAATACCCATATGCTTTAGGGGAGCCAGATGATGAGCAACCCGGACCTGCCCCTAGGCCCCAACACCAGTACCCGGCCGTCTGCAGGTGCTCCGTGACTCCTCGGAAGAGGAGGAGGGGGAAGACCGGCAGCGCGTGGAGCAGCCTGAGGAGGAGCAGCAGGGAGAGGAACCGGACGAACCGCTCGCTGAGGTGGAACCTGATGTTCAGCAGGACAGCAGTGCGTCCGACCATCCTGAGCCCCAGGCCGACCAGGTTACCGGGCCGGCAGAGACACTTGTACGGCAGGGCACCGCCATCTTGGATGCCATCTCTGGCCTGTCGGACATAATCCAGCAGGAAGGCAGTGCCCTCCGTCTCACTGTCAGGGAGGGGTATGAGCGCCTTGAGGGGGGCCTCCAAGCCATTTGCCGGGCCACTGACCGGCAGACGGAGGTGTGGATGGAGTTGGTTTAAGCGCCTGCCTACCGTACAGCCCCCGCCTCCCGTACAGCCCCCGCCTCCCGTACAGCCCCCGCCACCAGTGGCTCCATGGCCATGGATGCCTCCATACCCATGGATGCCACCTGCCCATGCAGGGGCCCCTGAGGTGGTACCTCCACCTGTGGCACCAGCACCTCAGCCTCCTGCAGGCTATGTGTGGATGGCACCCCCGCCTGCACCTGCTGTTCCACCTCCTCCTCCACCACCACCACGAGCTGGAGAGCTGTTTGCCCCTGGCTATTCCCTCATGTAGCCATGCCCCAGATGTGGCCAAGGCACCTATGCCCTCTGAGGGCAGTGTCAGCAGTGGCCGGAGTCCCCTGCGCCGCAGTACCCGGGTGGGCCAGTCTCGGCTTTCCGAGGCTCGTAGGAGGGGACGGGCAAAGAAGTGACCTGTCAGAGGGTTTATGTTGTTACATTTTCTTTATTCACTATCACATTTGTCACCTGTAAATAAATGCACATTTATCACCTACGGAAATGGCTTTCTATGAGACTGTTCCTTTCTCGTATTGCCCGCCTTTGGCTCAGGCGATGTATTTCGTCCAGTTCCTCCATGGTCAGCTGTATGTCCTCCTCCTCCTCCTCACTGTTTTCCGGTCCATCCTCAGGTACAGGGATGTGTCTCTCAATTGCCAGATTATGTAGGATACAGCAGACTAGGA
Organism: Rhinatrema bivittatum; assembly: GCF_901001135.1. Lineage (NCBI taxonomy): Eukaryota > Metazoa > Chordata > Amphibia > Gymnophiona > Rhinatrematidae > Rhinatrema > Rhinatrema bivittatum. The sequence continues at coordinate 111,298 of NW_021821037.1, read as the reverse complement.
ATATCTCACACACCTTAGCGGGGGTGTACAGGAGGCACCCACCGGATCTGTCCAGACAGCGGAAGCGTGATTTCAGGATGCCAAATGTTCTCTCGATGACAGACCTGGTCCTACGGTGTGCCCTGTTGTAGCGCATCTCAGCTGCCGTGTTGGGGCATGCCACGGGGATCATGAGCCACGATTTGAGGGGATAGCCTCTGTCACCTGTAGCATACGGGATAATCAGAAGGTTAGATAATGTGTGTGGATCACTGGCATTCAGCTCACAGGCCTTACACATTCACTAGCTATAGGGTGCCATAGTAGGCACAACCATGGACCATGGCTTCCATGGTTGTGCCTACTGTGGCACCCTATAGCTAGTGATTGTACTAAGATAGGTGGGTGCTGTTGTTTGTTGCTCTACTACCTAGGAGCCAGCCACCAGTGATGTGACGCAGCTGGAATTCTTCATAGATCCTTGATTGGGTGAGAATGTAGGCGTCGTGGGTGGATCCAGGAAAGCGAGGCACTACGTTCGTGATGAGGCCCTTGGCATTGCACACCACCTGCATGTTTAGTGAGTGGAATCCCTTGCGATTGCGGTAGATGGCCTCATCTGCTGCTGGTGCCCTCAGGGGCACGTGGGTGCAATCAATAGCTCCCAAGACTGAGGGGAAGCGTGCTATTTGGTAGAAGCCTCTCATGGTTCCATGCTGTTCCTCCCTACTGGTGGGGAAGGAGATCAAGTGGTGTGTGTGTCGCAGCAGGGCAGCCAGGGCCTGCTCCAGACATCCTGAGGTGGCACCCTGACTGATTCCAGACGTCAGGCCAAGCGGGGTTTGGAAGGTGCCAGTAGCCAGAAATGCAAGGAAGGTAGTCACCTTGATGTGTACAGGCAAGGCATGGCCCCTCTGCGTGCGTGGTTGCAGGTCACCCTCTAACATTCTGCAGAGGGACAGTATGGTCTCCTTATCAAATCTGTAACGGGTCATTACTTTCCTCCTCAGACAGGTCCAGAAATTGGGTGCGGGTCCTGTAGACCCGGTGTAACGGGTAGCGTCTCCGTCTCAGCTGCCTTCTCCTCCTCCTCCTCTCTCTTTCCCTTCTGAGCCTTAGGGATTCCAGCATGTATATTGCTGCTGCGTTGAACATGTGTAGACTGGGGAATTAGCACTGAATGGCTGTCTAGACGCTCGTGCGGCTCTCTCTCCTATACGCACATTAACGTTGTGTATGGACAACTGTGCGACTGTCCCAGTTTAGAGCGGGTACTCCCCCAGGCCCTCTCCTGTCCACCTTCTGCCCTTCTACAGGATGTCTGGAACTGTAGTGATGTCAGACAGCAGCCGCAGGGCCTTCACTCCTTCCTTGCGCACAAAAAAAGCAGAAGTAAATGTACGCGAGCAAAATCGTATGCGCGCGCCGGTGACGTTATGCGTGTCCCTTATAAAATACGTTTTATACGCATAGGTCCGGTCTCCGCCCAGACACGCCCCCCGACACGCCCCCGACACGCCCCTTTTGTATTTGCGTAATGTTGCTCGCCCAGGTCCACCTACACGCATAAATACCGCTATGCAAAATTTAGGTTGTGCGCGCCACTCCGGTTTATGCGCTTAAGTGCCTGTTTTCCCGCGCGTACGGCTTTGAAAATCTACCCCTATATTTACACACGCATGGGGGAAATTTCCAAAGAGACTTCCTCATTTAGGGGTAGATTTTCAGACGAGCGCGAATAGCCTACTTTTGTTTGCGCTCCAGGCGCAAACAAAAGTACGCTGGATTTTAGTAGATACGCGCGTAGTCGCGCGTATCGGCTAAAATCCTGGATCGGCGCGCGCAAGGCTATCGATTTCGTATAGCCTGCGCGCGCCGAGCCGCGCAGCCTACCCCCGTTCCCTCCTAGGCCGCTCCGAAATCGGAGCGGCCTAGAAGGGAACTTTCCTTTGCCCTCCCCTCACCTTCCCCTCCCTTCCCCTACCTAACCCACCCGCCCGGCCCTGTCTAAACCCCCATCCTACCTTTGTCGGGGGATTTACGCCTCCCGGAGGGAGGCGTAAATCCCCGTGCGCGAGCGGGACTCCTGCGCGCCGGGCCGCGACCTGGGGGCGGGTACGGAGGGCGCGGCCACGCCCCCGGACCGCCCCGGGCAGTAGCCATGCCCCCGTACCCGCCCCCAAAACGCTGCCGACACGCCCCCGCAACGCCGCGCGCTCCGGCCCCGCCCCCGACACGCCTCCCAACACGCCCACTCCGAAAACCCCGGGACTTACGCGAGTCCCTGGGTTCTGCGCGCACCGGTGAGCCTATGTAAATAGGCTCACCGGCGCGCAGGGCCCTGCTCGCGTAAATCCGCCCGGTTTTGGGCGGATTTACGCGAGCAGGGCTCTGAAAATCCGCCCCTTAGTTTTACTTGTGGCCTTTTACAAAATTACCTCCTGATCTGCAGGTAAATTCTCATGTATATTTCATCTTTGCACATACTTTTACCCAAACTGAGCATAGGCATTCCTCAGGAGGAGATGGGGAGGATATGTCTATGCACATACTTTATAAACTTCAGGTGTGTGAGCAGAAATTACCTGGAAAACTTTGTGCATACCAAATAGTAACATATGGGATAGTTTTGAAGAGTTAATTTTCAAAGTGGACTTATATACATAAGTTAGCTTTGAGAACTGGTCTAACTTACTGTTGCGCCAGAGGTGGACCCTTGGGCCGAGGTGGGGTTGATGCTACCCATAGGAGGGATCCTATGGGTCCCCACCATTGGCAGGCAGAGAGGGCTGATGGATGGAGGTCGGCTGATGCTTCACCAATACCAGCCCTCGTTCCCCGCGGGTTTAGCCTTTGGGTGCTGGGGCCGGTGGTCATCGATGGGTGGATATAGGTCAGCCCAGAGGCAGTAACAGGTGTAGGTATCAGTCTGTACTGGATGAGGCAGAGTCCCGGAGACCCGGGCACCAATAGGAACACAGTCTGACAGAGGGCCCCGAGCAAGAGCAGGCCAAAGCCTGAATGAACCACGTCCAGGACAAAGGCTGAAGAGGCGTCTTTAAGCAAGCTGGGTTCTGGGCTGGCAGCAGTCTGGAAGCAGTGGCAAGCAAGCTGAGGTCTAGACGAGGAAAGAGTCAAAGGATGGTCAGACGAAGTGGAAGTCCAGGACTGAAGAGAAGCAACGGCATGGTCAGGCGATGCAGAGGTCTGGGTCTGGAAAGAAGCAATGGAGTAGTCAGGCGATGCAGAGGTCCGGGGCTGGAGAGAGGCAATGGAGTAGTCAGGCCATGCAGAGGTCCAGGGCTGGAGAGAGGCAACGGTGTCGTCAGGCAATGCAGGGTCAAACCAGGTAGCAATCTGAAGGAGAGATGAAGGAACAGGAACACAGGAACATGGAAACAGGAACGAAGGCAATCAGGATCGGGAACCAGGAACAGAAGAAGCAACGAGTACTCGACTAGCAAGGGGACCTATTGCAAAGGCGATTTGAGAGACCAGAGCCCGGCCTTATATACCGGAGCTTAGCCGATGTCATCATCCGGGGCTGCGGCCAGGTTCCTACCATGAGCCCTATTAAAGGATCAGCTGTGTGCGCATGCGAGCCTATTGAGAGGCGCGGTGTTTGTCTGGACGGCATCTCTCCGGGGGCCATGCAGAGCGGCCCAACGTGGAGCATCAGAAACTGTAGCAGAGCCAGAGATCCCAGGGACGACCCGAGGATGGAGCCGGTGGCCACAGCCACCAGAGACGAGGGACCAGGTGCTGGATCACTTTGAGAGAGGTGAGGGGGCCGAGCCGTGGGTCTGCCGAGGCCAGCACGTGTAACACTTATGAGTGTATTTGTGGCATAAGTTATGAGGGATGTTTGAAAATGATCTCCATGCACACATGCTAAATCATTTGAAACTTTATTTTAGTGATCATGTACTCTGCATATCATTATCTTAGTGAATTAGATGTTAAATGAAAACTTTATGGTCGAATTTTAAAATGGCCATGCACGCAAATATCGTCACTTACGCGTGTGACTGGGCCCTGCGTACACCGTGCGCATTTTCAAAAGGGCTCGGCCATGCGCATAAATGCTGAAACGTGCACAATTGCCAGGCCCTGAAAAAGGGGCGGGCCAGAGGGCGTGGTCTGGGTGGGGAGGGGCAGGGCAGGGCAGGATAGAGGCTGACCAGGACAGTGGCCATTAGCCACTGTCCCAGGGAAGGACACGCCGGCAGTTAGCCAGCACACACAAGTTGCTTCTGCTCCAATGGAACAGTAAGTAAACAAATTTAAAAAATACTTTTACTTAGATAGGGGGTAGGGGTCGGGGTGGAGAGGAGAGGAGAAAGGGGACAGGGTAGGGAGGTTAGGCAGGAGGGTAGGGAAATTCCCTCCTGCTTTGCTCCTTAATTGGAGCGGACTGAGAGGGATCTGGGGGAGGCCCACCGCGTTTAATTTGGTAAAATCCCCCTATGCGCATGCTGCCCGCACATGTGCGTGCAGATTATAAAATATGACATGGGGCCCATGGATTTTATAACATGTGCATGCATGTTATAAAATCTGCACGTCCATGTAAACGCACAGGGAACTGCGAACACATAGACGCACGCACACACCTTTTAAAATCTACCCCTATGGGTTTTTTCATAGATCATTGAATTTGGCATGCCAAAAATATAATCAATGATTTAAAGCAGTAGTTAATTGGTTATAACAATTTGCTACTTCATGTAAAAAGGAAGTAAAAATGACATCTGACAATATCTTTTATTCACCTTGGAACACCCACAATGTCTGCTGATGGAAGAAATGCAGACACCCAGGAAAGTAAAGCAAAAGAATTGCGTATAGTAGAAAAAGTTGTTTTACTTTCTTACTGGATGTTGCAGGAGAGGCATTTTTTTCATTATGTGTGGAAAGCACATCCTATCACCTACTCTGTTTTTACTGTTTGCTTCATCTAGTCAAACCAAACTGGAATTTGACAATTTTAATTCCCATGTGTCACATAAATCTAGCAAATGCTCCACTGTATACATCTCCAACTTCTGATTTAAAAAAAAAAATAAATATATATATATATATATATATATATATATTACACAATTTATTTCTGACAAAGACATAAGATACAGTATTTCATAACTAAACTTTAAAGTTGGTTTTCTGTTGATCAACAATTTGTTTCCAGCATGTACAACAGATAAGAGAAAGATATAGTTTTTTTCTCATAAGGCAATTTCAGAATTCAGTAAAGAAAGAAAATATATTTTCTTTTTCAACTCAGTTTGCAGAATAGATTTTCTAATAATCATGGCTACAGTCCTAAAATAAATACATCATACATTTTGAAGAAAAGTTCCTGAAAATGTTGGGATCTACTTATTAAGTCTAGGTAAAATCGATCTCTAACCTTGCGTTAACATAATTTTAACACAGCTGCTATGTCAAGACCTGATGTGGACTGTGATAATGGCAGGTACAAGGACTCAGTGTACACTTGCCTCAATATTTCAGAAATCTCAATACTCCCACTCCCCTGAAAGCAAAGATAAGGTATTAGCCTGAGCCCACCTCCTGTTCCCCACATCCCTGTAATCCAGAATAAAGTGATGGCCTGAACCCTATCTTTTCATCCTGCACTAAGGGATTCTGGGCACTGATACACCCCCTGCTCCCCCCACCTGTTTCTTTGGAGGTCTTTAATAGAGAACTTTGGGACAAGAAAGGGCATTCTTCTCACCCAGTCTGCTGCTGCTGAGATGCAAAATGGCACCTGATGAGCTCACATGTGATGTTGAAGACTTCCAATAGAAATATAGACATGACAGCAGAAAAAGACATAATGGCCCATCCAGTCTGCCAGCAAACTTATGGTAGTATCTGCTGTGCCATGCAGGCTATTCCTATGCTTATCAGTTTCCCAGACTGTAAAAGTTAAGATCCTCATTGGTTGCTGTCTCAATCAAATTCTCCTTTACCCCTTGCTGTTGAATCAGAGAGCATCAACAGTATCAAGGTTTATTGGTTGAGTAGTAATCACTGCACCAGCAAGTTACCCCCATGCACTCTTTTCTTCATTTCCATCCTCTAGCCTTTAGGGATCCACAGTGTTTATCTCATGCCCCTTTGAATTCTTTCACTGTTTTCATCTTACCACCTCCTCTGGAAGGGTATTGCAGGCATCCATCAGCCTCTGGAAGGGTATTGCAGGCATCCAACACCCTCTCTCATGAAGAAATATTTCCTGACGTTTGCTCTCAGTCGTCCTCCCTGGTTTCATTTTGTGACCCCTATTTCTACTGATTTCTTTCCAATGGAAAAGGTTTAACAATTGTGCATCAATAAAACCTTTCAGATAACTAAAGGTCTATATCATATCTCGTCTGCACCTCCTCTCTTCCAGGGTATACATATTTAGATCCTTCAGCCTCTCCTCATAAGTCTTCCAATGCTGACCCCACACCATTTTAGTCACTCTTTTTTAGACCACCTCCTTCCTTTATCTTTTTTGAGATAAGGGCTCCAGTACTGAATGCAGTACTCGAGATGAGCCCTCACCACGGACCTGTACAAGGGCATCACCACCTCCTTTTTTTTTTTTTTACTGGTTATTCCTCTCTCTAGGCAGCCCAGCATTCTTCTAGCTTTAGCTATTGCCGTGCACATTGCTTTTCCACCTTCAGATTACCAGACACTATCACCCCAAGGTCCCTCTCCCAGCCCATGCACATTAGTATTTCACTTCCCATCACATACAGCTCTTTTGGATTCCCGCACCAATGCATGACTCTGTACTTTTTGGCATTGAATCCCAACTGCCAAATCCTTGACCAGTCCTCAAGCTTTCTTAAATCACTTTTCATTTTCTCTACTTCTTCAGGTGTGTCCACTCTATTGCGGATCTTAGTATCATCCACAAATAAACAAACTTTACCTTCTATCCCTTCTGCAATATCTCTCACAAAGATATTTTACCGAACTGATCCCAAAACTGATTCCTGTGGCACTCCATTTAACACTGTTCTTTCTTTAGAGTAGATTCCATTTACCATTACACGCTGTCTCCTTTCAATCAACCAATTTGCAATCCACACCATTACCTTGGCACCCACTCCCAAGATTCTCATTTGTTCAAGAGTCTTCTATGCGGGACCATATCAAAAGCTTTATTAAAATCCAGGTAAATCACATATAGCGCTCTTTAGGGGTGTGCATTCGGATTGACCGCATTAGTAAAACGCTACTCATATTTTTTTTTAACTTAAAAAATTGATTCGACATAAACGATCGGATTTCCCACATATCCAACATAGATATGTTGGATATGTGGGAAATCGCGATTGTTGAGCCAAAATAAAAATATAAACCCCCTCACCCTCCTTAATCCCCCCCCCCCCCCCGACTTACCACAACTCCCTGGTGATGGAGCGAGGAGTGAGGACGTCATTTCTGCACTCCTTGGCGAGAAGCATGTGACGTCGGCGGCACGTCGAGTGACGCCAGCGTCACGTGATTCCCGGCGAGTTCGCGCCGGACGGCTCGTTCGGCCCAAAAAGAACTTTTGGCCAGCTTGGGGGGGTCAGGAGGCCCCCCCAAGCTGGCCAAAAGTTCTTTTTGGGCCGAACGAGCCGTCCGGCGCGAACTCGCCGGGAATCACGTGGCGCCGACGTCACTCGACATGCCGCCCACGTCACATGCTTCTCGCCAAGGATTGCAGAAATGGCGTCCTCACTCCTCGCTCGATCACCAGGGAGTTGTGGTAAGTCTGGGGGGGGGATTAAGGAGGGTGAGGGGGTTTTAAATTTTTTTTTTGCACATATGTACATATACCCAACTCATTGGATTTTTTTTATGTCCATATTGGCCGCAAGTGGGACCCCCTTTCGGACATAAGAAATATGAACATAAAATTTTGCTCTGCACATCCCTGGCGCTCTTCCCTAATCCAATTCTCTAGTCACCCAATCAAAAAAATCAATCAGATTTCTCTGAAAGGACCATCCCTTAATGAAGCCATGCTGCCTCAGGTCAAGCAGCCTACCAGATTATACTTATCTTATTCCTATCACCGAATCACTTCAAAAGACCGTACTTTTTTGGAACTCCTGCCTCCTCTCCATTAACAAACTCCTGTCTAACCTTAACCTGATACTCAACACTGACAAGACAGAATTCCTCCTGATCACTCAAGATGGCACCCTTCCATTGAATAGCTCTCACCTTACGCCGCTCCCAGTTCTCTCCCCACGGGTCAGAAACCTTGGGGTGGTCATGGATAACCATCTGAGCTTTTCTGATTTCATCAACACTACGGTTAAAGAGTGCTACTACAAACTCCAAGTTCTAAAAAGGCTTCGACCACTCCTTCATTTTCACGATTTCAGGTCAGTGTTACAATCCATCATCTTCTCGAAAATGGACTACTGTAATTCACTGCTTCACGGTCTCCCAGTCTACACCCTAAAGCTTCTTCAACTGTTACAGAACGCTACAGCAAGGTGTCTCACTAATCCAACAAAAGAGATCATATAACACCAATTCTAAAGAAGCTCCACTGGCTCCCAGTCAAATCTCGAATCCTGTTTAAACTTCTATCAATCACCCACAAAGCCATATTCAACAACACTCCACTGGACCTCCGAATCCCTCTTCAGCTTCACACCTCTTCCTGACTGCTAAGATTAGCACAAAGAGGAACTCTACATGCACCTCCCATGAAAACATCTTTAAGTAAAAGAGCTCTATCCACAGCAGGCCCCAAACAGTGGAATCTGCTTCCTCCGGAGCTAAGGCTGATACATTGCCCCAACACATTCAAAAAAAGACTCAAGACATGGCTATTCGGTCAAGCATTCCCTTAGCTTACTTAGTCTTCCACAGCTCCCATACACTGTTTTCATACTGTTGACATCCAGAACCTATGCTCATGTTTTTACTCATCAATAAGAAATTTCTCCCTCCTCCCCCCCCCCCACGAACAACCTTCCTTCCCCCCTCCCCCCCATTAACAAACCTCCCTCCCCATGCGCTAGTTTCGCTCTAATAGTGCATACTGCTACTGTTCCTAGTTATGTTATGTTATATTATCCAAGTTGTTCACTCCCTTGTTCATTGTAAGACATATGTTGTCATTGTTTTCTACTTGTTATAATGTAAACCGGAGTGATAAGTAATTCTGTTACCTGAACTTCGGTATAAAAAAAGTTATAAATAAATAATAAATAAATAGATAGTTCACTATCAGTTCCTTCAGTGGCATCTCCATTAATTTTCCTACTACTGAGGTGATGCTAACTGGCCTGTAGTTTCCAGCCTCCTCTCTGCTACCACTCTTGTGAAGCAGGACCACCACCATTCTTCTCCAATCTCATGGTACCTCTCCCATTTCCAGGGTCCTATTGAACAAGTCTTTCAGTGGACCCACCAGCACATCTCTGAGCTCCCTCAGTATGCTGGGATGTATCCTCATCTGGCCCCATGACCTTGTCCACTTTCAGTTTTTCTAAATCTTCCCATATATTCTATTCTTTAAATGGGGTTTTGTCAACTCCACCCCCATCTCTGGTCTTGTCAACCAGTGACAGTACTTCTCCAGGGTCTTCTTTAGTGAAGTATTTGTTTAATATTTCTGCCATTTATTTGTCGCTCTCCACACATTGATCTTTGACACCTTTCAATTTCACTATATCACTTTGCACCTTTCTCCTTTTTCTGATATATCTAAAAAATGTTTTGTCACCTTGCTTTACTTCTTAGGCATTAAATTAATGCTGTAGGAAAGTTACAATATAAAATTTCCTTTCCAGGAATCACAAAAACATAAAACAATAATTAACACAAAAAAAACCCTACATTTTACAATCCAGATAATATATTAATAGCATCAGAGACAATGAAACAAACCATAAAGATGCCGAAGATCTCAAATTTAAAAGAGAAGATATAAGTATAATTAATTTGTTCAAACAAAATAAAAAGCTAATTAAATGATCAGCGAAATTCTGCAAATCAATTTGTAGGATGCCAACATTTGTCTTACTCTTTTCACACTTGAGAAAGGCCTTACTTGAGCCAAGCCTTTAATCAATTTTGGAATGAAAGATAAGAATCTAGCCTCCTCAACTCCAGAGAAAAGCCTTTTCCATAATGAAGGACTGGCTGTAATAAAGGCACTGCCACATATAATAGCTAGTCTTGCATCTTAATTAATGGTTCTGTAGCAGTAACCCCAGTTGGCTAGTTGAGTGCACTGGGGGTACTGCTGGGGTTCAACTGGCAGGGTTTGGGGGAAAACTTGACTTCCTGGGCCCTTGGCGTAGACATGGTATGTGGATACTCCAGTCTTTCAGTTACTCACTGCTCTTCTGGATTGGCACCAAAGGATGAGGCCAGAGGGGCCAAAAGATGCTGAATATAAAAAGAAAAAACAATCCAAGTTCACGGAAATCAGTCTTAGAGTCCACTTGATGTTAAAAAAAAAGGTTACTTCAGTTTGGAAATTAGAATCCAAACCATGATGGTGAATATCAAAAATATCAAGAGGAAAATTAAAGTACAAAATACCATAGTCCCTGTATCCATTTCTCTTCTCCTTGTAGATCTTTGTTCCCTTGTACCTACATCTCCATCAAGTAGTCCTTCCCTTCTAAGGGTAGGATATCCCTATTATAATTGCAGCTGGGAAAAGGTAAAAAAAAAATCCCCTAAATCCAAAAAGGTTAATCTCTCACAAATCAAGATACTTCCAACAATGTTGGAAAGGTTCAAAATCTCAGAACTTTTCTCTTCTTACTCATTCTCCAGAGGCAAGAAACATCCAAATCCAGTCTGTTCAGCTACGGGGATGGGGGAATATCTTCTGGAAGTGCTGATGCAAACAGAAGTCTCAAATTAGCAAGAGTCCTCCAAACTCCTTGGTCTCCACTAACAAGCAGAAAAACCTTCTCTCCTCCTGGTTACTCTGTCTGGGGGATGGTTAAGACCCAAATCACATGCTGGGGGGATTTTTATAGTTCCCTTAAGCCTTCTCTCAAGAAGTGGGAATAAATGCAATGGAGGATCCCCAAAAATTGCCCACCCCCTACTAGGCTAAAAATACATCAGTAGCTTAATGTCAGGCAAAGCCAGGTCACAGTTCCAATAAAATAATTCCCTGTGAGGTTCTCAAAGGTTGCACAGGAATATATGACTGCAGTTGTTATTTTAATATAATAGTCTCTATCTTATTACTCTGAAGTTTCAATAGGGAGTTACTTCAGACTATGGGACACTTGAAGCTGACTCTGGAGTTAGAGGTGCTAATCCTGACAAACACTGAGCCTTGCATTATCTGTCTGAGGTAAATGCTACAACTTAACTACACCTTCCAAGGTATATTTTAAATATTAGTGTTAGCCAGTATGTTAACGCAAATCATGTTACTTCATGTGATTTGTGTTAACATATTTAATATTAATGAGTAATTTTATGTGCTGAAACTCATTACTATTTCATGCATTCATCTTTAAAATCTTCACAGATTGAAATATGACTGTGATAATTTTTTTTAACCTTGTCAAGCAGATATTGGTAGTTGTAGGTGTTTAGGCAGAATGAGATTTATTTTATGTTTTAACTTTTGTTTTATTGTATATGTTTGTATTACCGTGTTTATTATTTAATATTTTCTTTGTATTAATTATGAATATTTTTATTGTAAACCATTTAACAATTGATAGGCGGTATATACATTTTATAAAAAAATAAGATGGACTAACAAGCTAAAAAGTGTTAAATAATGGAAGTGTTAATGCAGATTGTAGCATGTGTTAACACAAGGTTAACTCATGTAAACATATTTTATTAAGTAGATCTCTTTGCTCTTCAATCATCAAAACCTATTACATGGTTCCTTTAGTACTGTGAGACTAAATTGACATGATCAACAAATGACTTGACCATTGGAAATTAGCATCTCAAAATGTGCCTTGAAAATAACAAGTTTTTTTTGCACTTCTTTTAAAGGCATATGGTCCTTTCTTTCAAATTTGGCATCAATAGTAATAACTACAACAAAAGTAGATTATAAGGCCCAAGTAATACTTATTTTGATCTCCTACAATATTCTAAAATTGATTTGTCTACATATGTGTGCTTTTAAAGTTTCTTACTTTGAATGCCACCACTTTAAATTAAACCGTAAAAATATATAATTTTTAAAGAAACATATTCTGTTCTGTCTTTCAATGCTTTATTTTGATGTTTAATTTTGTATAATTTTTTTCAATTCTTAAGCTCATCATTTCAATAATTATGATAGACATTTTCTCATTCACAAAGTTCCTTATGCTTCAGCACGCTGCCTGCATTCATCCAACCATAAGACATTAATTGTCTCCTCAATTAGAGAATGTAGGTTGCAGACTGTTCACTATAGGGTCTTCTCAATTACTGGTCTGGCTCTATGGAACAGTTTGCACCTGATTAGAGACCAATGTTCTGAAGTTCGCTAAACTTTCTGGCTTGAGCATTTCTGCCCTTGGTCATATGGGATGTTCCTGTGAATGTTGTGATTCCAGAGGTTTGGACAATGGTCCAGAAAGAGCAGAAAGCTCTAGATCCTGGGCACTTTGAAAATCTGCAGGCATCTATCACAGAGTTTCACGACACAGTCAAGAAGCCAAGGAACAAGTCCTTGCAAATTTGGCTAGTTTTTCATGTGATCCCAAGAACTATGAGTATCTTTGTCAACTTTATGTCATTGATCTATTTTTTGACTTGCTGACAGAAGAGAATTAAGGCTTTGTAGAATTTGGCATTGGTGGTCTATGTAACGTTTGCTAAACCAATAGGGATGTGCATTTGTTTAAAAGGAACGTGCAATGTATATACTTTTTCCTGCATTATATGAAGGCATTCCCTGGGGGTGTGGTTAGATCAGGGAAGGAAATAATGCATATCTTTGATATTTTCAAACTTCATGCTTTATTTCAAAGAGAAAGGTACATGCAGAAAAAGCAGAAGCAAAATCTCTGCAGCTAAATAATATATTTCCAAGGCAATAATCCAAGGAAAACTATTTTTGGTGAAAACTGAAAAGGTAAAAAGTACTCATGAGGTTTTCATCAATACAAGCAGTTTGATTACTTCCCGCCTGAACTAATAAGGATTTTTTTCTCCTGCTGTATCTAAGGGGAAAAACATTATAAATCAGGACGATAATCAGTGACTCTTCCATATGAAGGTCATTGTTAAAGTGAACTGAAATATTTATTAGATTATCAGGCACATCATGTGATATTTAGGTTCCTCAGTTTCATTTATGGGGGCAATTTTTCACGCTTTCCTCATTGAGGCAAAAACGCAGGGTACTTTTTGCACTTTTGCTTTGCACCAATTTTCAAAGTTAAAGTCCATGCACACTTTCACTCTGAAAATTGCTGCAGGGCCGAAACAGGCAGAGTCACTTGCATCTGCTTTTTCTGCTGGCAGATTTTTGCTGACGCATAGGTGCAAAGATTTGAAAAAGCCAACTAAACATGGCTGTGGGAATGCCTCCTCTTTATGCATCCAAAGACACTCGTGCTGTGGAACAAGGCACAGGCATTTAGCTGCACTGAGGGAGGAACATTTCAGACAGCCAGTTAACGCATGTAAAATGCTTTATACTCGCGTAAATCACTTTGAAAATTATCCTCTTACTACCTAAGTTCAAACCAACTATTGTATTGAGCTTGATATTTGTTTAACTTAGTTTGACAGGCACTGTAAATAATATTTTGCTCCTACTGGTTAAGGATGAAACGGGCAAAGAAATATCAATGATTCATCTTGCGGGGGATATGTAACATTTGTAGATCAATGAAATGTTTTAAATTCAGCATTGTCACTGCATGCATAACATGATGCAAACTAGAGCTCAATATTTTGCCAGTGATATCTAGAAGGGATTTGTTTAAATGTCAACATCTGTGGCCAAATGATTAGCGAGCACCAGTACTGGCTAATTCTCTTTTTCTTTACTGGGATAAATACATTGAATCAAGTTTACACAAACATTACCACTATATTCGACTGAACTATGTTCTTCCCAGTTAGATGACTGTGCAGCTAGTCAATGTGCCCCCTTTTTATTTTTTTAATATACTCTTTATTGATTTTTCACAAATTATACAAAGTATTCACACATTGCACAGGAAATAAAAATGGGCATGTTTAAACTGAAAAGAAAACAATTCTAAATAATTCAATTCAATTCAGGAAATATAAATGACTCATTGCGTCACATTTGTTTAACATGCCCAGACATCACAGAGGTAATATGTGAGGCGGAAATCTGAAAAATGAGGAATTTTTACATACTTAGTAATTTCACTAAATTATATAAGCAAATATGAGAGTTACCCCTGTTATATTTTAATTACCCCCACTCACATTAATAACTGAGACTTGTCACCTAGCTCCCAAGAAATCTTTTAACTGTTTTACTGAAAAAAAATATATATGTGGTACCTTGAAGCTTTAAAATGCATTTGCATGGATACTTTATAATGAAACTGGCTCCAAAAGCCGTAGCTTTGGGTTTTAGCAAAAGAAATACCTTTCGGCGCATCTAAGTAGTTCTGGCGAGGTCTGGAAATACTCTCACCAAAGCTCCATGAAACTGAGTATTCATGTTTTTGAAATAAGCACCCATCACACAGTAGAGATGTGAATCGGAACTGGAATCGGTTCGTATTCCGGTTCCAATTCACATGTGGGGTTTTTTTTTCATCGGGCCCGATCGCGGTTTTGTTTATCAGCTGCGCCCGAGCCGATAAACAAAAAATCCACCCGACCCTTTAAAACGAATCCCTTTGCTTCCCCCACCCTCCCGACCCCCCCAAAAAAATATTTTACAGGTACCTGGTGGTCCAGTGGGGGTCCCGGGAGTGATCTCCCGCTCTCGGGCCGTCAGCTGCCACTAATCAAAATGGCGCCGATCGCCTTTGCCCTTACCATGTGAAAGGGTATCCGTGCCATTGGCCGGCCCCTGTCACATGGAGGGAGCACTGGATGGCCAGCACCATCTTTAAAAATGGTCCCATAGGGACTCTAATGTCACAGTTGCTGGTTTTTTAATCCCAACCAGGTTCACACTCACCCCTCTGGCACCCAGTTCACGTTCTCCTCTGCTTGTAACATTCAAGCCATCCCCGATAAATCCTCCTTCTCCTCAGAGTAGATTCAAACTTTGGTCCAGGGTCGAGGTCCTGGCCTCCTCCGATTCTTCACCACTGGCTCTGGCTGCCTGAGAGAATAAGATAGGAGTACCTCTGTCTCCTCCAGCGTCTGTGGTAATCCTCGGGAGGAAGCTATAATCAACTGTCAGGGTGCAGGGGGACTTAAGGAGATTTCCCCAGGTGAGAGTGGAGTTCCTCCCAAAGCTCCACCAGCGGGGATAGTCGACCCCTGATTCAGCACGAGTATCTCAAACTCCGGTATGAGGCTTTGCTGAAATGGAAGGCTGGGCTCAGCCGGAAACACCCTCACCTTCGCTTTTCTCTTATGGGGCATTATTTGTGTTTGAGTAACAGCAATTTTCCAAAGACAGTGTCTCACTCCCGGAGCAGCTCCCTCTCAGATCGCCATCTTGGATCCGCCCCATTTCGTGCCCCCTTTTTTTTAAATTGCAGCACTCATATGAAAATGTAATGTAGTGGTTAGAAATTAAAAATGGACCACTTCCACTTTTTTTCTGCTCAGCTCAAACAAAAGATTTAGATAATATGGAGTAAAATTTCAAAGGGGTTCCATGCATAGAATAGAATATATGCTTGTAAGCAGCATGTACACATGCATATCCTTTTATAAACAACAATGAGTACGCACATATTTTTTGTTTTATGCGTACATGTTACCAGGGGAAAAAGGGGCAGTCTAGGCTTATCCAGGTTGGTGTTCAGAAGCAGGTGTATTTTGTAAGAGACACAAACATACACTTTTTTACCTGTTAATTGATTCACACAAGAAATATCAAACTCATCTGTGTCGTGTGTACTTGTCTCCTCCTACAACCCCATATGATATCTAACCCCACCCTCCCATTCCCCTCCCCTTCCAATTTCAGTTAGTTTACTGTGAATGAAGCTCTCTGGTACAACATTAAACGAAAGCAAAGAAATGTATGGATATGGCCACAGCATAGGTCAAATTACAACACTAAATTCAACTATTAATTAAACCCTAAAACATTAAACAATTCCTATAGGGTGACCATGCCCTTGCCTGAGCTGCAGATCATAAAGACTAGACCACCTTTGTGAGAAAAAGACCACCATAGTAAGCAGAACCACTCTGGCAAATTCAAACCAAACAGATGACTACCGACTTGAGAACCATTTTGGCAAATTCAAACAACAGTATGCAGCAATGCTTTTCAATGACAGGATAGATACTGTAGCCAGACAATTCATGTGGAATTGAAAACAAGAATAGCATGGGCACCTGAAGACCAAATGCCCCAAGTATCATAAAATTTAGAAACTAAAACTGATTGCAAATTCCATATAGCTGGACATGTGCTTGCGGTCTAAAGACTAAGAGACACCTGCGCTACTGCCCAAGGTGAATTGCATCAGGTGATGATGCCTGGATACTACGAATGATCTGCTAACATATAGAAAAGCCAATACATAGCAGATGCTGGTGTGGCAGTACTGGAGAAGTCCGTTATAATAACTACTATTAATCAAGTTTTCTTAGGGAATAGCCATTACTATTACTGGCATCAGTAGCATGGGATCTTCTTAGTTTTTGGGTACTTGCCAGGTTCTTATGGCCTGGATTGGCCACTGTTGGAAACAGAATGCTGAGCTTAATGGACCCTTGGTCTGACCCAGTATGGCAGTTTCTTATGTTCTTATGATGTAGCCACTGGAACATCCCAGCCAATAAGTTTACTATTGATTGGATCTTAGCCAAGAGAGCAGAGACAATAAGCAATAATTGATCAAGGAAATGCAGATGTTTTTAACTTTGTTGCAGCAGAGTGACTTGTCTTATGCTATCATGTGGGGAAGGAATTTGTGATCTCCATAGGAGTGAGTAACTGACAAATTGGGGCAAGCACCACAATAACTGCATGAACATATTAAAATTGCATTAGGCGACATGAAGGGGTGGGGTGCCTAGCCACAGACGAATACTTTCAGCATCACTTTTATACTTCCCAGGTTCCACTAAAGCATGACCTACTGCATCAGCCACAATACCAGAAAAAAAAAACCCCATAGTTAACTACACCCGAAAGTTGTCCACCAGAATAATTACTGAACCGACAATACTAGTGATGATCCAGGGCATGTCCAGTCTGTCAGCTGCCAGTTGTTCCCAGGAAATAAAGCTGACCCATCAATTATATTATATTCAGTGCCATAGAAAGGACTGCTTGTCAGAGCTACCACTCAGCCTGTACTAGGGATGTGAATCGTGTCCTCGATCGTCTTAACGATCGATTTCGGCTGGGAGGGGGAGGGAATCGTATTGTTGCCGTTTGGGGGGGTAAAATATCGTGAAAAATCGTTAAAAATCATTAAAAATCGAAAAATCGAAAAATCGAAAAACCGGCACATTAAAACCCCCTAAAACCCACCCCCGACCCTTTAAATTAAATCCCCCACCCTCCCGAACCCCCCCCCCAAATAACTTAAATAACCTGCGGGTCCAGCGGCGGTCCGGAACGGCAGCGGTCCGGAACGGGCTCCTGCTCTGAATCTTGTCGTCTTCAGCCGGCGCCATTTTCCAAAATGGCGCCGAAAAATGGCGGCGGCCATAGACGAAAAAGATTGGACGGCAGGAGGTCCTTCCGGACCCCCGCTGGACTTTTGGCAAGTCTCGTGGGGGTCAGGAGGCCCCCCACAAGCTGGCCAAAAGTTCCTGGAGGTCCAGCGGGGGTCAGGGAGCGATTTCCCGCCGCGAATCGTTTTCGTACGGAAAATGGCGCCGGCAGGAGATCGACTGCAGGAGGTCGTTCAGCGAGGCGCCAGAACCCTCGCTGAACGACCTCCTGCAGTCGATCTCCTGCCGGCGCCATTTTCCGTACGGAAAATGGCGCCGGCCATACGCGCCGGCGCCATTTTCCGTACAAAAACGATTCGCGGCGGGAAATCGCTCCCTGACCCCCGCTGGACCTCCAGGAACTTTTGGCCAGCTTGTGGGGGGCCTCCTGACCCCCACGAGACTTGCCAAAAGTCCAGCGGGGGTCCGGAAGGACCTCCTGCCGTCCAATCTTTTTCGTCTATGGCCGCCGCCATTTTTCGGCGCCATTTTGGAAAATGGCGCCGGCTGAAGACGACAAGATTCAGAGCAGGAGCCCGTTCCGGACCGCTGCCGTTCCGGACCGCCGCTGGACCCGCAGGTTATTTAAGTTATTTGGGGGGGGGTTCGGGAGGGTGGGGGATTTAATTTAAAGGGTCGGGGGTGGGTTTTAGGGGGTTTTAGTGTGCCGGCTCACGATTCTAACGATTTATAACGATAAATCGTTAGAATCTGTATTGTATTGTGTTCCATAACGGTTTAAGACGATATTAAAATTATCGGATGATAATTTTAATCGTCCTAAAACGATTCACATCCCTAGCCTGTACCAAATTCTTAAATAAAGATGAGCAAGATACCATTTCTGAACAAGTTGCAACCTGTCTGCAACCCACCTGACAATCCAGAGCATCGGTGACTACCTCCGCTCCACTAGTAACACAGTTCAAATAGATTAAGGCATTAGATGGTTGAAAGGAAGCTTTAGATGAAAATATAGAACTAGTTGCCCAAATCACCCCTAACACCAGTCAAGTCACCAGCACATAACTGCTGCTGAGATGTCAAAATGAAGGGCAGGAAGAAATTGAAAATTTTCTGCAGGAAACTGTGAACAACTATGTGCATAAAATACCCTGCTAAGGAAAGAAAAAAAAGTATCTTCCCCTGTCCAGTAATGTCCATTAGTGTCAGTGAGGTCTAGAAAATAATACAGCATTGACTTTCAGCCAGAGGAGCCCCCTGCTGAAATCACAAGAGGCTAACAACCATCACAGGAATGTGCTAATGATCCTTCTATTGACTTTCAAAAGGATCATTCAGAATTTGAATTCCTCTGCACCTGAAAATGAAAGATTTCAAGGGACTGCTTCAGTTACCATTCGTCCTTGCTGCAGAAAAAAAAAAAAAAAAGAATTTAACACTGGCTTACATGTAGCGATTTGTACAGGCCCATTTTGCTGGCCACCCTAGCCCTATGTTGCTGTCTACCTAAGGATTACATGGTTTTTCTTTTTGGGGGCTTCACATGGTTGAGGGCTTCTCTGAAGGCCTGGTATTCAAAGTGCATTCAGCACCATTTAGCCAGATAAGCAGCTGCTGAATATGCACCTATGTTCAGAAGCAACTCTTAAAAGTTACAAGCACAAAAGATAATGGGGCAGATTTTCAAAGGGTTACGGCTGCGCACGCATGCTATAAAATTGGGCGTAGATTTGTGTGCACTGGGTTGTGCGCACAAATCTACGCCCGTGCGTATGTTACAAAATCTGGCCCTATGCATATACTGGGTAGACTGGATGCAGAGTGAGTTAGCCGTATAACTTATATGGCTAACTACTGATATTCGGAGTTAGTTGTATAAGTATATGTGTACGTTTAAACAGCCCATAGAGCAGGTCTAAACTTGGGTGGGTAGACATCCCGCTAAGAGCGTATATACACACAAATATTCAGCAGCTTCGCCATGCCGCTGAATATACATCATAACTTAGCCAGATACATTCTGACCTGCTAAGTTACTTACACAACGAGCTTTGAATAAGTACCTCTTATATATTCTACAGTCTTTACAATTATTTTCTTAGGTGGTTGTATCATTAAGAAAAAGTTTAAACCAAGCAGGGCCATTGCTACTGCAGGCAAAGTGGTTCACATTTTTTTTTTTAATGGAAAAGGGATGGAAGAGAGCAGCTCTAAGGTGAGACAGGGAAATCCAAAGAAAAAAAAAAAGACATACTGCTGGAGATGAAAGTACAGTAATGAACAGAGCAGTAGATTCAAAGGATGCTCCAATCCTATCTAATCTTGGTATGGTTCCTGGGGAGGTTGGAGGTGGTTACAAGAATGGTGAAAGATGAGGTATGCTTAGCAGCTCCCTCTAACAGCCCAAATGTTTTACCCATATCAAACAAGTTCAGTGATTCCTGCAAAATAGTAGGGAGAGGAGACTGGCAGGCAAATAAATAGGCATGGCTCACTGATTTCCTTTCCCTACCATCCCGTTTTCCTACTTTCCCCTCCAGCTGCTGCATGGATTGGTTTCCACACTCGGGTCACCCAACAAATTTATTTTTATGAAAAATGATTTGAAGGAAGGACTTGTTTGAATCTTTTGTTCTCTGTGGACAAAGAAATTGCTTGCATATCTATAATTTTTGTAGGAGGGACATATCTATAGATTGTTACTGTGTTTTATTTTTAGGGATAGACTTTGGGCTAATAAGGGTGAGATATGTTGTTTCATTATTATAAGGGACATTTTGTTCCTTTATTGCAGAGCTCAGTTTTTAAATAGGTTTTGGTGGGTGTATGTGTGTGAGTGCTTATGGGGGGATGGTTTTAGGTAGCTGGAATCCCAACAACATTTTAATAAAAATAAATGTGTTGTTTGATTAAAGTTTTTGAAGATATAAGAATTTTTTTCAATTTGGTGTTTATATTTGTGTAAACTATATTTGTGCAGCAAGGGTATTGAGGCTTCTTTGCACACTTTAATATTTAATTTATTTTTATCCCAATCCAAGATTTAGTGGAATGCCATTGTCTTTTTTTATTATATATTTACCATAGTGTGGCAATATGTCTGTTACCCCTGATTTAGATTTATTTATTTTCACAAAACAAGAAGCTTCATCAGTTTTGGCAGGTGTTTGTCTGATTCTGAGCAGAATATTCAGAGTAGTGATTGGTTTTTGACCAAAACAGATTATTTGTGCAGAATTACATTCTGCTACCCTTAATGAATATTGTAGAGTCAAGGGGTTATTTTTTTTTTCTATTTTTGATATGTTTGACCACAAGAGCCTGTTAGGAAGAATGTCATTTGACATATGATTTGAAAGGACTTGTTTGAATCTTTTGTTCTCTGTGGAGAAAATGTTTTTGCATATCTATAGTTTTTGTAGGAGGGACATATCTACAAAGTGTTACTGTGTTTTATTTTTAGGGATAGACTTTGGGCTAATAAGAGTGAGATATTTTGTTTCATCATTATAAGGGACATTTTGTTCCTTTATTGCAGGGCTCAGATTTTAAACAGGTTTTGGTGGGTGTGTCAGTGTGTGAGTGCTTATGGGGGATGGTTTTAGGCAGTTGGGATCTCAATAACATTTTAATAAAAATAAATGTGTTGTTTCATTAAAGTTTTTGAAGATATAGGAAGAGGTTTTTTTTTTAATTTGATGATTTTATTTGTGTATACAATATTTGTGCAGCAAGGGAATTGGGGTTTCTTTGCATACTTTAATTTATTGTTGTCCCAATACAAAATTTGGTGGATCTAGGCTTTAAATAAAATAAAAAATATGGGGGTACCTAAAATAGTATATCCATCAGAGAACCCTAAAATAGGGTAAGTAAAACAACTAATGTTTTAAATGATTTCAAAGAAGCTTAATGTTGCAAGCTTTATTACACAATGGCAAGAATATCAAAACTGTTCAAAACATAATTCTAAAAATAAAATTGGCACAATAACACACACATATATTTATCAATTGTCCTAGTCAATCATTCCTCATTCACACCGCTTCTAAATTCTCTGTAGTGTTATGCATTTATAACATGTATAAATATCGACATAAAACATTGTCAAAATATATACAAAGTGCTTGTAATGAAACAATGACACATATTATATGTAAATATCTATATTTACATATGTAAACAAATAAGTAAATAGCTAATGTAAATATCTATATTCTATGTTATCCTCTCCTTATTTCTCTTCTCCAAGTTCTATCATCCTTGTTATTTGTAACTGCCTCCTTCTACACTTACAGGTTACTCAGTTGTTTATTGTACACCCCTGTTATATGTAAACCGGCATGATGTGATTGTATCATGAATGCCGGTATATAAAAAACTTAAATAAATAAATAAATAAATAAATTATATATTTTATACATATATAATATATATTAAGCGATTATATATTGATATGTTTGTCACACAAGAAGTTGTAAAGAAGAACATTGTTTGGTAATGATGGCAGAAAAAGACCAAATGGTCCATCCAGTCTGCCCAGCAAGCTTCTTATGGGAGTAATTGCCTTATGTTAAGGGTAGTAATATTAGAACATAAGAACATAAGAAATTGCCATGCTGGGTCAGACCAAGGGTCCATCAAGACCAGCATCCTGTTTCCAACAGAGGCCAAAACCAGGCCACAAGAACCTGGCAATTACCCAAACACTAAGAAGATCCCATGCTACTGATGCAATTAATAGGGGTGTGCATTCGTTTTGAACTTATATGTAAAACGCTACTTTTTTTTTTTTTAACTTAAAAAAGTGATGAGGCGAAAACGATCGGATTTCCAACGTATTCAACATAGCTATGTTGAATACGTTGGAAATAGCGATCGTTGATCCTAAATAAAAATTTAAACCCCTCACCCTCCTTAATCCCCCCCAAGACTTACCAAAACTCCCTGGTGGTCCAGCGGGGAGTCAGGAAGCCATTATTCTATTCCTTTGCGAGGAGCACGTGACGTCCGCGTCACGTCGGAGTGACGCGGCCGTCACGTGGTCCACCGCGGTTCCGCTCCCGGACCCCTCGTTGGACACAAACGGAACTTTTGGCCAGCTTGGGGAGGTCAGGAGGCCCCCCAAGCTGGCCAAAAGTTCCGTTTGTGTCCAACGAGGGGTCCGGGAGCGGAACCGCGGTGGACCACGTGACGGCCGCGTCACTCCGACGTGATGCGGACGTCACGTGCTCCTCGCAAAGGAATAGAGGAATGGCTTCCTGACTCCCCGCTGGACCACCAGGGAATTTGGTAAGTCTTGGGGGGGGGATTAAGGAGGGTGAGGGGTTTAAATTTTTATTTAGGGAACCGGTACACGTATAGACATAGACTCAACTTATGGAATTCTCCATATGTCCATATTGACTGAAATTGACCCCCCTTTTCGACTTATGGACTTATGAACATAAACTTTTTGTCTGCACATCCCTAGCAATTAATAGCAGTAGCTAACCATGCAACTGTCAAACATATAACAAAATTAATGATAGCAACATTTTTACAGGGTGAGCAGCCTTTCTAATAATTTATACAATTCTGCTGCTTCAGTGTCATTGAAGCAGTCTTGTGCTTTTCCCCTAATGTCTGTGTATCAGTACCCTGGATTGTAAAAGTCAGGGCCCATGGTTGGTTGTCATCTGAATCCAATTCCCCTCCCCTTTCCTCACACTATCAAAGCAGAGAGTGATGCTGCAGTTCAGTCAACAACTGTAAGCTAATTGGCTAAGGGCAGTAATCCCCATGCTGACAGAGGTAGCAGCTGCTGCCACTCTATGCTGGTTACCCCCAATGCACCCTTTTCTTAATGTCCAACTCTAGCCTTTAGGGATCCACAGTGTTTATTCCATGCATTTTTTAATTTGTTTATTGTTTTCATCTTTGCCACCTCTTCTGAGAAGGTATTCCAGGCATCCAGCACCCTCTCTGTGAAGAAATATTTCCTGAATTTGGTTCTGAATTGTCCCTCCTGAAGTCTCAAATCATGACCTCTAGTTTTATTGTTTGCTTTCCTCTGGAAAAGGTTCAAGGAGCATGCATCTTTAAAATCATGCAGGCATCTGAAGGCCTACATAATATTGCCCCTGCACCTCCTCTCTTCCAGGTTATACATATTCAGATCCTTCAGCCTCTCTTTATAAGTTTTCCGATACAGACTCCACACTATTTGGGTCTGCATCGGAAAATGAGGAGAGGCTGAAGGATCTGGTCATGTATACCCTGATGTGTAGTGTGCCTTTCACTACTCTTCGCACTTCTCGGAATACCAGATGAATAATGAATTTGTTCATTACCTCCCATCTCTATGTAATTTATAGATATAATATTCAAAATCATTAGTATATAAACATTAATATTTGCATGCTTCTTTCTTTGGTAATACAGCTTTTTAGCATGAAAAGTTATTGCTGTTTATTTTTACCTTTTTTTTTTTTTGTATGCAATATTATTCCCTACAAGGTCTTATTGAATACAGCACTGAGAGTTTCACCTGAATACTGCCATTCCTATGTGATAAATCCCTTCGTGACATTTACTAAATAGACCCCTAAAGCTCTTGGCTTCTCAAACCATGTTCCAGAGGATTGGCGTTTAATGCTGGGCTTTGCTTACAGTCTGGCTAGATGGAAGTTGAATACCTCACTACTTGCTGATAAAGCTTTCATCACTTTTTTTTAAATCAGCACATCATTGAATTTTGAGACCTGAATTTTAAGGATGGCTTGCCTGCTCATCCATGCTTAGATGTCCATAAAGCATACATTAGGGGGTCAAATGATAGCTTCTGCCACTGCAATCAAGAAGAATAAAAGATTGAGGCCAGGGAGAGAGAGAGTCTGAAAATCTTAAACCAGATTTAAAACAAGCAGTCTTTATCTGAAGATTTCCTTGGAGATGAGTTGTTTAACTTGTTTCTGAGCCCTGAGCAGGCTGAGGAATACGTTTACCAAAAACACTAAATAGAGTTTTATGATGAACACAGAGACAAGTGGTGTATCTTTACTTACAGCTTTGAAGTCAGAAAAAGTTTTATATTCTATTCTCAATATCAGACAACAGCTTAGTTCTAATTAACACACAGGAATGGATTTATAAAGGCCTTTAAAATTATTAGCAAGCATTAAACTCTAAGGATGTTTTTCTTAAAGCTTCTGAAATAAATTCCTTTACACAGAATATTCACATGTCTATCATGCAAGAGAGCAAAGTGTGTCAGAATTATTTTAATTTTGTGGAAGAAATACATCTTCTTATTTAAATTCAAAACCTGAAAAAGTTCCAGCTTCAGATGTGAGACTCTCTAGATTCTGTAGGGATTCGTGCAAAAACCTAGGTACCTCCACAACCACCCAGCAGACTATTGCAAGGATCACAAGTCACATATGCAGTCATACAGGGAATAAGGGCATAATAACAAGCCCTAGGAAACTTGGCCAACACATCTGTCAGCGGCAAATAATGATCACAGCACAGATGCATGTTCAAACTTTGATAACTGTACATGGAAAATAACTGAATAACAAATGTCATGAAAATAGATATAGATAGTCAATAAAAACAAAAAAGAAAATATTCAACATCATCTGCAAAAAGATAGAGCACTAAGGAGGGGGAGAGTAATCATGGACATTCAAGTTACACCTTTCACTCTACCTACAGACATGTTCTCAAACACTCAATCTTCCAAATACATACATGCCATTTATTTGCCTCTGGAAGATCTCAGGACTGAATACAATTATTTCCGCTTGAGAATGGCATAAATCCAGATCAGAGAATGACTAAAATCATAACATTTCCATTATGCACCATAAGCCCAACTTTCAAACTGTCCACAGTGCACTATGGGGTGGATTTTAAAAGGGTTACGCGCGTAACCCTTTTAAACCCACTCCTGCGCGCGCTGAGCCTATTTTACATAGGCCCGGCGCCGCGCACAAGCCCCGGCAGACGCGTATAACCCGGGGCTTGAAAAAAGGTAGGGGGTGATTTAGGTAGGGCTGGGGGCCGGGTTAGGTAGGGGAAGGGAGGGGAAGGTGGGGGGGGGGGGCGGGGAAAGCCATCGGGGCTCCCCTAGGGCTCAGCGTGCGCAAGGTGCACAAGAGTGCACCCCCTTGCACGTGCCGACCCCAGATTTTATGACATGCTCGCGGCTGCGCACACATGTTATAAAATCGGGCGTAGATTTGTGCGCGCCGGGTTGCGCGCACAAATCCACGCCCACAAGTACCTACTAAAATCTGGCCCTATTTGTACACATAACTGGGTCTGTGGAGATTTAAGCTAGTGTCTTATAAACTGTGTCGTGGAAGCTGCACAGTTTATAAAATGCCCTGAAAGTACGCTTGAGCGTACACATGAATATTTGTAATACATGATTATGCAGAATTTCTCTACCCATTTTATAAATGTAGGCATATATATTTTATGTGCATAATAATTGAAACAATTTGTGTATAATAACCAAGAATTAAATGCTGGCAGAGATATTTTATAAAGTATACATGTACACCTTTGCTGAAAAGACTTGCTCGCATACTTGGAATTGCCAGTTCGCCAATACCTCCTTCAGTCAGGTCATCAAAATCTTCAAACGTTCACTTAAACCCTCCAGAACTTCACCTTGAGACCCCACCAGATCACCCAGACCTCCCACCAGACAAAAGACAAGTGCAATTTCAATTGTGTGAGTCAATTAGCAGGTGGGAAAAGATACAGATAAGTTCAGTAAGGTATGCATATTAGAGATATTTGGTCATTTGAAATAAAATAGGACATACCAATGATATTTCCTATTTCATTTCATGGGTTAAAAAAAAACAATAGAAAAAAAACCCCACAAAACTTAATGTTGGTTTTTTTTTTTTTGTTTTTTTTTGTTTGGGGGGGGGGGGGGGGGAGCCAAAAAAGCAACATTTTATTTTTTTTAAAAAACACAGGACCCATCCCAATCCTTCCTGTTTATTAAAATATTGAGCTGCCCACCCCCAGGACTCACTAAAATGTCCCTGTTGGTCTAGCATAGGGTCCAGGAGCAACTTCCTACTCCCAGCCCGATGGCTTCCATTATTCAAAATGGTATCAGCCAACCTTTGCCCCTATCCTGTGATGGGGCAACCGGTGCCATAGGGCAGACCCTGTCACATGACAGGGGCAAAGTGCTGGTTGATGCCATTATGGAAAATGGTGCAGGCTGCCAATGACATTGGAAGCCCCTGTCACAAGATAGGGGTAAAAGGTATCTAGTGCCATTTTGAATAATGGCAGCCACCAGACCAGAAGTAGGAGGTTGTTCCTGGGCCTCCTGTTAGACTAGGTAAATTTTGGTGAGTCCTGGGGGGGGGAGGGGGTGGTGAGAGGGTGGGCAAGAGAGGTCAGCTTAATATTTGAATAATTAGGAAGGTTTGGGGCAAGTTCTAGTTTTATTTGTTTATTTATTTTTAAGAAAATGAAAAGAAACAAACAAAAAAATGATCTGGGGGGTGAACCCAAAATGGCCCAGCCCCACAATGATTTAAAAAAAACAAACCCCGCAATGAAAAAATGCATATATATATATATATGTATATATATACCACTCACCACTTTTGTGCATGCTCCTGAACTCTGCTCTGGAATGCCCCTAAACTGCCCCTTTTTTCCCTGTTAACATTTACGCAAACCAAAGCTGTTTTACATCACAGTGTGCCACTTTTTTTCCACTGGGGAGTGTGCAGGACTGCAGAATTTCTCTTCTTTGTTATTAAACGTAATTGCATTAAAATAATATGTAGTTTTTGAAAGCATATTTAAATATGGAGCATGCTATCCTTAGAGAACGGGCTTGGTTTACACTGGCCCCACCCTTTTTTTAATGCACATTTTGCTCATCTCCTTGCTCGCACCCCCTCACCCCTCACATTGGAGTTTCTCTTTTTTCTTCAGGGATTCAATATCACAACTTTATTTGAAAGATACAAGTAATATTTACTGAAATTAAAATGGAATATACATGGCCCCAGCAACAATGCAATTAACACCAACAGTACAGAATTGAACTATTAACTGCCTTAAACTAGATAAAACTACTCTAAGCTACGGTCGGCCTTGTCATTGCCTATACACAGCCCGATAGCAGAACTTTAAACATCAATACTTACTCCACAGGAATTAGCTTGTCACAGAGGTTTTGAACTTTGAAGCCAACCTCTTCTTGTCTGATTTTGCTCAACAGTGTGGGTAGAACCATCAAATCTACATCCCTAGAGCTGCCTTGCAATCTGATCCTTGTTGGCCGACCACAGTGCTGACCCCACAGTGCTGACCCTGGTCTGTAGAAGAGCCAGGGTCACTTCTACTCATGCGTCTTAACATAGTGCAAAATTTATGCTTGTCATGAACCCTTATGAATTCTCTTATAGCGGTTCAGCAATGGGTCAGGATATTCTCTTTCACCCTTGTCCCTGCTTCTAAAGGTTTACGACATTAGCTGCTGTATGCTCCAGTTGAAGCCACCCCCCTCCCTGACTTCTGTGCTGCAACTATCACCAGCCATCCTCACCCGTTGCACACTGACTCTGTATCGCTGGTCGGGTAGGAAGGACAGGAAAAGCCACTGGATTGAAAAAATGAGACTGGGGAGAATGTGTGGTCCATTGAAAGGCCTGCGGCAACCCACCCTATACTTTGAGCCCTTGCATCTCGTTCCCATTCCCACCCACTAGTCCTTCCCCCCACCCCACTCTAACCACACCACGCCAGTGAAAGGAGGGGGGAAGGACCAGGCACTGTACACATTGTGGCCTCGCCACCCCGATATGGGATGACTCATCACCTACTTTGTGGTTTGTATATGCCTAGCCTTTCATACTTTACCAGGAGAATATTGTGCTGCCTTTAAGACTCAAGTCAGTCTTGGAGAATACCATACAGCAGATATGCCTGCGTTATTTGCCAGGTCATTTTCAACAAAGCTGTTGATGCAGAACTATCTCAAAAAGCCAAACAAATCTTCAGAAAGTGTGCTCAGAAATATGATTACCCAGCATGAATGAAAAAGAGCTGCTCTAAGAACAAAATCAATTCCCGTTTCAATGCTGAGATGTCAGTCAAGATTCTCAAAAATAAATGCCATTTTTCCCCCATTCATTCTTTCTGGAATAATTCTTTCTGACAGGAGAAAATACAAAAATTTGTATTTACAGCGAAGTTGAACTAGTCTATGCTTGTAGACTACATAAGCAGATTAAAGAAACTAATACACTAATATTAATAATCAAGAAAAAAATTCCCCAGGTTTTATATTTCACATCCCCAAAAATCATAGCTACAACTGTTTAAAGCAAAACTACTTTTATGTGTTATTTGAAACAAGTTCACAGTAATAAATGATGTAATTGATAGGTATAATTATATATATTTTTTGTTTAATGATCATGTTTCAACAAGCTTTTCATTCTCAATTCATATGGAATAAAATTCTTACATGTACAGCATTGTTAAAGTGATGCCTGCAATTGTCTTTTTATATGTTTAATGTCAGCCAGTACCAGTATTTTCAGCAACTCAACTCCATTCAAAATTACCCTAGGTTACTCCTCTACACAGAACTCCATCCCTTTCTCTCGAGATGCAAGGCCAGAATATAACATGGAATTAAATCAACAATACAACAACATATTAGCATTAAACTAATACAACCACATAATCACATCAAATTGGGTGGGGCTAGGAAGCAGTTCTAGTAGCAGAATTTTATATTTTCTCCACTTTCTGAGTGAAATCTAAGCTGTTCTAAAGCCTATGAGTCTGTCTGGATTCTGCTACACACAAATATGGTGTCAGAAGTCTGAGTGTCCTTGTAAAAAAGAACCAGCACAATTCAAGAAACACATGCCTCAGCCATGGCTGCAAATCTGGTTCTTATCCCTTGGTCCACAGAAATGGCAAGTGATATCTTCAACAATTGGATGATTTTCATAGCACAATGGGAGAATTACAACATTTCAACAGGATGGAATGGAAAAAGATAAGAAAATAAGGGTTGCAACCTTGCTAGCAGTAATAGGCAAAGGCTGATATATGCTGCAGATATATCTGCACCTGCTACCAGCATCAAGGAAGATCCTTATAAAGTTTTGAATGCACTTCAAGAGCATTTTCAGCCTACCAGAAATGTGATATATGAATGCATCCTGTTCCTGAAATGTACACAAGCATCTACAGAGACAATAGACCAATATATTGCCAGGCTGTGAAAAATTGCAGATTAATGTAAGTATGTGATTTTCAAGGAAGGCTTGATCTGTAACCAGTTACACACAGGCATCAAAGGTAAGGAACTGCAGATAAGAATGTTCAGAACCTCAATATTAACTCTGCAAAAAGCCATAGACAGGTTTAATGCGAGAAAGCAATCACTCACTCAGATTCAAATGCTGAGTACATTAGAGCCTGAAATGGTACATCATGTGAACAAATGCAACTGCAAGGATCTACCAGATGGACAATATTGACCTAAGCAGCAATCCTGACAGTGAGATCCTAATCATATTTGACATCATTCCTAGCGATGTGCAAACATCAAATTTCCATTTTGGTTCTTTTTTACATTTTGGGAGATTTTCTTTTGGTTATGTTTTTGTTATGTTAAATGTGTTTTTCAATTCAGGTCTTTTTCCAAACCAAAAAAAAATATAGGGAAGATAACTTTAAAACATACAAAAGCATACACTTAGAAGCAGCTATATGCACATACATACACATGTATTTTATATTGTGCATGCAAATGCATGCACAACATGCAAAATACATGTAAATCTATCCAAAAACATATTCACATTTCAAAAAATATGCAACATGTAATTTAAACATAGCCACATAAGTTTTTACTTATCTTGCCAAGTGGTGACAAATATCTGGCTAAATAGCACTATGGTGACTTACCTTGCTAAGTAGCACTGTTTAATACTTATCCATCTAAGTAATGTAACCCTTTGCCTGAGGTGTTTGCTGTTTCCCCTATGACTGAAAAAGTATTTTTTTATTTGCAGCTACTTTCTCTATCCTATCTCCCTATTTGCAGATCCCAGGGAGTGAGCTCTTGATGTGGGGAGAAAGGAAATCCTTCTTGTCCCAGGTGATGGTGTCCTTCCTTAAGTGTGTATATCTCTCTAATAGTGAGTGCTCCTCAGGGACAGACAGGCTAGACACAGACTGGGTGTTCAAATAAAATTTGCTGATTATTTTCTAAAGGCCATTCATAGTCCAATATACTTTCCACAACTGAAACTCTACATTAGAACTATTTACAATATTCTCTCTGAGGATTAGCTTGTGCCCTTCTCTCCAAGTCCTGAAGGGGAACTTGCCTCCTTTTCCTTATCAGTATACATGCACCAGTCTGTAGGGGGGAATCCTATTGGGGAACCCCCAAAATCACGAAATGATCGTAATCTGAATCCAGAGTTCTGTCTCTTGCCCACAGCTTGTATCCCAGTACCTTTGGGGTGGAGATCTGGTTGGGAGACTCCATTAGGGATGTGAATCGTTTTAGGACGATTAAAATTATCGTCTGATAATTTTAATATCGTCTTAAACCGTTATGGAACACAATACAATACAGATTCTAACGATTTATCGTTATAAATCGTTAGAATCGTGAGCCGGCACACTAAAACCCCCTAAAACCCACCCCCGACCCTTTAAATTAAATCCCCCACCCTCCCGAACCCCCCCCAAATAACTTAAATAACCTGCGGGTCCAGCGGCGGTCCGGAACGGCAGCGGTCCGGAACGGGCTCCTGCTCCTGCATCTTGTCGTCTTTGGCCGGCGCCATTTTCCAAAATGGCGCCGAAAATGGCGGCGGCCATAGACGAAAAAGATTGGACGGCAGGAGGTCCTTCCGGACCCCCGCTGGACTTTTGGCAAGTCTCGTGGGGGTCAGGAGGCCCCCCACAAGCTGGCCAAAAGTTCCTGGAGGTCCAGCGGGGGTCAGGGAGCGATTTCCCGCCGCGAATCGTTTTCGTACGGAAAATGGCGCCGGCAGGAGATCGACTGCAGGAGGTCGTTCAGCGAGGGTTCCGGCGCCTCGCTGAACGACCTCCTGCAGTCGATCTCCTGCCGGCGCCATTTTCCGTACGAAAACGATTCGCGGCGGGAAATCGCTCCCTGACCCCCGCTGGACCTCCAGGAACTTTTGGCCAGCTTGTGGGGGGCCTCCTGACCCCCACGAGACTTGCCAAAAGTCCAGCGGGGGTCCGGAAGGACCTCCTGCCGTCCAATCTTTTTCGTCTATGGCCGCCGCCATTTTTCGGCGCCATTTTGGAAAATGGCGCCGGCCGAAGACGACAAGATGCAGGAGCAGGAGCCCGTTCCGGACCGCTGCCGTTCCGGACCGCCGCTGGACCCGCAGGTTATTTAAGTTATTTGGGGGTGGGGGATTTAATTTAAAGGGTCGGGGGTGGGTTTTAGGGGGTTTTAATGTGCCGGTTTTTCGATTTTTCGATTTTTCGATTTTTTAACGATTTTCACGATTTTTCACGATATTTTACCCCCCCAAACGGCAACAATACGATTCCCTCCCCCTCCCAGCCGAAATCGATCGTTAAGACGATCGAGGACACGATTCACATCCCTAGACTCCATATCTTGATATCCTGTCCAGCACTGTCACTGTGTGACTTCTCTGGGAGGAAACGTCTGATGTTTCTAGTCCCGAACAAGCTCTCAATACCCTAACTCCGATCTGTGAGGAGGGGGTAGGAAAAAACCTCCACACGAACCAAAAGGGGAAATTTTTAAAAATTACTCTAAGTCCAAAAATCCCATGCTGTCACTGGTCTTGCATCCTCTAGGGAGTAGAGAGGAAGCTCACTGTTCTTCAAGCCCCTGCTCTTTGCATTGTTGAGGGGTTGCCTCTCTCCAAAGGGTACAGGTTGTTCCCCAGAATGAGAAAAATTATCCAAACTTCACCAACATTTCCAAAATATCTCTTACAACAATGAGGCAGATCCTCTCAGACAGGGAGCATACTGATGAGGAATCTCTTCCAAATGCAGGAAAAACACCAAGTTTGGTTAATGGACCCAACTCAGCAGGGACAACATGAAAACAGCACTTTCTTCTCCCAGAGCCAACACATAATGATCATGATCTCTATACATTTAGCTCCACCTTATGCCCTAGGCATAACCAATGGAAAGACTGAAGTGGAAAAGAAAATTCCACTAAGCTGATGGTAAAAGATCTAGGGCCATGTAGTAACTGATAAGGGATCCTGACACAATAAAATAGCCAGATAAATAAAAGAAAAGTGCTTTATAGGCAAATAAGTAAGATAAATGGAAAACTAGAGTTTGAAGACTTATCCAGCTATGCTACTTGTCCAGCTATGTTGCACTTTTTATCCAGATAAACGGCACACATCTGCTATGCACGTGTATTTATGCTCCTAATTTTAATCATTTACATGAAAAAATTAAAATTGCATATTTTTCTTACCACTTGGCTTTTACGCCATAAATTATCAAACATTTATAAATTATCTAATTTTATAACATGCGCGCATGAGGGAAATTGCCAGTTTAACCCATTAGTCCACCAGTTTGCCCAGTCTATCTCTAGGTCATCAAGACACCCCCCCCCCCCTCTCAGTTCTTGAGCCTGCACTTCCCCCAGTTTACCTAGACCCCTCACTCAGTCAGTATTTGGCTAAAAAGGATTCTATTCTGACTTACCACATAATTAGCAGGTGTAAATAGATGCAGATAACAGCTGTGCAGGCATTGAATTCACAGGTTATAAAACAGGACCTTATAAGTGAAGTGTAAGTGTTGGCCCTGACTCGGAACGCCCCTGGCCTGCCCCCAGCCTGCTCCTTTTTTATACAAGCAAAATGATTTCCACACCATTACTTGTGTGTATGTTTGAGTTTTAAAAAAAAGTACTTACAAGAATATGCGCGCTACTTGCCCGTTCTTAGACCCTTCAGTTTGGAAGGGAGAGGCAAAGCTCATTCGCTTGCCCTTGCTCATGGCAATTTAGAAATTGTTCATTGTATGGCTGCCATTTTTAAATTGCTAAGAGCAAGAGAAGGAGTGAATGGGCTTTCCTCCTGCCCTTCCTACTTGAAGGATCTAAAAATGGCATAGGCGGGGGCTGGTTAGGACCCGGTCATGGGCTTGATTTAGCACGAGTGCAGTGGGGGTTGGAGAGGCCTAGGGAGGCCCTGGCTAGGCAGGTTTTGCATTATCAGTAGTGGAGTTGAAGGGCCTCTGGGAGGCCCATTTTAAGTTGTTTTTGTTTGTTGTTTTTGGACATTTAAAGGCTAATTTTAAAAGAGTTGTGCGTTTGAAAAAGAATAAGTGGGGGCTGGGGAGAATCCAGACTTGGGACAGTTTTATTGAGTGTAGATACAGGTATAAGGGCCTGGCGAGTTCTCTGCTGGGCCTGGAGAGGCCCAACCAAGGTCACCCTGGGCACTGAACTAGATTTAGCACTAGGGGTAGGGGAAAATGGGGCCCTGGGGAGAATAAATAAAAAATGGCCTCTATCATTGCGTTTGTTTCAAAATGAATGCACATCCCTAATCAATGCAATAGAAGAACTGAATTGAAAATAGTTTGTAAAATGTGCATGCTTGGAGCTGAATTTTAAAAGCCAGGTGTACACCACAATCAGGAGATGTGCATACATGTAGGACATGCGCACGTCCACCCAATTAAGAAGGTCGCTTACAAACTGGTGAAACTGGTCATGGTGTGGACACGCACCTGTTATAAAATTACCCCACTTGTGCGGTTCTGACCTGACTTTGTGCCGCTGTGCGTGCCCACCTGCAAAACTGGGCACACACAAATACACGCTTAGGCTATTTTATAAAATACACATGTATGTATGCGCATGTTATGAAATGGCTGTGTCTCTGGGCATGCACTGACAAACATGTGACATATATGCCTGCACATCCATTTGAAGTTACTGTCTCTCTTTGCAGTGTGAAAGGAAATCACAGGAAAGCACAAGAGATAGGCTGCCAAATAAACAGTGTTACATCTGTGAATGTGATGGGCTATAAAGATTTTCTCAGCAGGAATGTCAAAATTACAACTAAGCCTCAGCAGAAATGGCAAGATTAGAACCAAGTCAATCCATACTTAAATTATATGATGGTACAATCATCATACTACTAGGACAATGTGTGCTTCAAGCAGAGTCTACCAGCTGAAAATTCAAGTTGTACACGCTAAACAGAATTATTTCTTCCAGTTAACTGTAAGGAATGCATGACTATTGTAAAATCAAATATTGTGCCAGAAAGTCATACAACGAGCTCACGTCCTGATACAATCAGTGTTCAAGGGGCAACACTGCAAGGGAACAAACCTGTCATACATTCTAACTGAACACCAGGATATTTTGAAAGCCTAGGGAGTCTCCCATGCACATTACACCACCAAATAATCAGATCTATTCAGCCTTTGGAACACCTACCACACCAGATCCCAGTAGCACTTAAAGGGAATATATTGACGGCTGTAAAACAAATTGAAAAGGGCAGCATCATTGCTAAAGTGACAGACCTCACAGAATGGATAAACAGCATGGCAGTCATAGAAAAACCAGGAAAGCTCCAAATCTGCATAAAAACAAACACTTTAAATAAGCAGATAACCCACAACAGAAGAAATTTTACTAGACATGGCTGAAATGAAAGCATTTTCTATTGTGGATGCTAAAAAAAAAATATTTGCAAGTTCAACTAGATAAAGAAAGCAATTATCTCACCATATTTTGGACACCAACAGGATGACACAGATGGCTGAGAATGCCATTTGAAATTTAACCTGCCACAGAGGAATCAATGTCACCAACATGATATACTGACAGGCCTCAAAAAATTCTTTGTGTCATAGAAGATGAGTGTATGTTTGTGGAGTGGAACAGCAAGATCTGATCATGATAACAATCTCAGAAAATTCTTAGAGCCAGAAAGGTCAATCTTAACAACACAAAGCTAGGACTATACCACAAGGAACTACTATATATGGAACACCTGCTGAACCCCCAGGGCTTCCATCCAGACCCTGAGAAAGTGAAGGCAGCACAATAAGACCAATGCAGTGGCTATAAGGATTTGTTAACTACCGATCAAAATGTCTTCCTTCTTTATCGAATCACATGAACTTATTAGATGCTTATTAGATGATGGTACAGTGTTGACTTGTCTACTCCAATGTGACACAATTCTCGGTCACATCAAGCAATCGGTAATCAAGCACATTCAGTGCTATTTATCTGGATAAGTGGGGCTTATGCGACTCAGTAGCATCCGTTGAATATGTGCCTTTGTTCAGTGGCCACCACTTAGCCATATAAGTCCCTTATATGGCTAAAAGTCACATGCACAAAAGGTAGGCATGCACTGGGTGCATCGGGGGGCAGACCAAGTTACCTGCTTAAGCAATATTCAGAGTTAACCGCATAAGTGTAAGTTTAGATGTCCCATAGAGCTGATCTAAACTTAGCCAGGTAGACTTATCCAGCTGAGTGTGTATATTTGCACATATATTCAGTGGCTTCGCCATACTGCTAAATATACATCATAACCTAGCCGTATAATTTCTAATTGGCTAAATTACTTATAGGAATGGGCTTTTGGGAGAAACCAAATAGGAAATTAGATGAAATTTCCTATTTCATTTCATTTCATTATCAAAGTGAAACGATTGAAGATTTGACAAAATTTAATTGGTTTTCACAATTCGTTTTAAAAACAAAATTGATCTGTCTGGCCTAGGCCCACGCCCGAAGCCAAGGCCTCACCTATGGAATAGGTCAAGACCAAAGCCATGGCCTTGGCCTAGGCCAGAGTGCGATGCCAAGGCTTGGGTCTAGGTCTAGGCCCAAGGCAGGGCCTAAGTTTAGGCATAGGCCATGGCCCAACGCATGAACCATGGCATAAGCCTGAGCAACATGCCAGGCTTTCACACCCCAGGCCTAACACCAGGGCCTTGACCAACACCACAAGAATGTAAAAAACTTACTTGTTCAAGCTTGATACTGGGACCCAACCTGGAGGCCGAGCTGAAGCCCAACGCTAGGACCCGGTTCAAAAACAGGATCCCAACACCAGGGCCTCAGCCTGGACCCATTGCCATTGCTGGGATCCAGCCAGGAGGCCAGATTCTGATGCCTGGGCCTCAGCCCAGGGTCAGGCCCATGCCTCAGAGTGTTCCTTTTGTCTTCTTTTCTTCAGATCTTGAAGCCAACCAATGCTGTTCTCTGGGGTTGCACCAGACTTAATTAACTCTGGCACATTCACCTTAGCAGATGGTGTCATTTTGATATGTGGCAATGTGTAGGCCTAGGTCGTGATAGGTCTAGGTCTCTGTGATCTTAGCATATGCCCTAAGCAAGGCCCAGCATTCAGCCTGGGCCTAAGCCTTGGCATCACATCCCCTCCAGACCTCGAAAGTAGGGGCTGGGTAGAATCCTAGCCTCAGCATTTTTTCTGGTGGGAGAGATGGGTGGGAGTCTTGGGAGGCCTCTGTAGGTTCCGTTTCTATTTTTTTTTTGTTTAAATGTTTATTTTATTTTATTTTATTTTTTAATGAAATAAATTAAATAAACATTTGACAAAATGAAATTCATGGACTATCAAACCTCTGAAAATTAAATGAAAAACACAACAAAAATGTTTCTTTTTCCCACCGCTAGTTACTTATATGGCCAACTTTGAACATCTACCCCCATGTTTAAATACTATGATGTCTAAGACAAAGTTACCATAGAGTACAATAGTGGTGTAATGGGCCCTTATGTCATGTTACTAGTAAGCCCTGTGCTATTCCTGGTTCAAATAGTCATATAGGTTAGTGAATGTGGAGATTCATCATTTGGTATAGTCCCTCCCTTTGAAGATGCTGGAATGGCCATCCCCTTTGTGAGGCTTTACAAGCAGCTCTCTCCTGGGAGCTCTGGGGGCAGTGTAGCTTGTGTCTGAAGTTATTGGAGGTGTGTAAGAGCTTTTGTCTATTTTGGATTTTTGGTCTACTCTTAGGACTCCAGCAAACCCTGCTGGAAGTCTGTGAGTTAGGTCAGGGATCTGCCCTGTCTATCCACTTCCTGGTGGATAGGGTCTACCTCCCAGGATAGTTTGGGCTTTGAAAAAGACTAAATTGTAGGAAACCTGGTGAAACCTGTGTACCTCCTGGATTCAGGGCACAGGGAACCTTGTGCCTGAGGCTGCCCAGGTTAAGGAAGACCTGCCCCTCTACACCCTAATGATGATAGAGAAAGGTGATGACCCGATGCCGATGCCAGGACATTCTGGCATTTACCTCAGTTTTTCGGGAAAATAAATTATATCAAGAATATCTGGGAGGAAGTTTTGGCTGCCTCCCTTCCTGCCCATTGGAAGGAACATGTGAAGCTGCTTGTTCCTGTGTGGTTCCCTCCCATCGGGGATTTGTGTGTGTGTGAGACAGAGAAGAGATTAAAGGAAGATCTACTAACCATGAGTGAGAGACATTTGAGATCATTGAGGATACCAATCAGAAGTCTTCACCTCCTGGGGAGTGAGAGGTTTAGACTCTGTGCAGAGATTGTGAGTTACATTTTTACCAGTTGGAAGGGGTGTCCTGCCCAACTACAGGATACCTGATCCACTTAGGCACTCCACTTAGCCAAGCCCTGGAGGGTGG
This sequence comes from Rhinatrema bivittatum, assembly GCF_901001135.1. Lineage (NCBI taxonomy): Eukaryota > Metazoa > Chordata > Amphibia > Gymnophiona > Rhinatrematidae > Rhinatrema > Rhinatrema bivittatum. The sequence goes on along the minus strand of NW_021821037.1, from coordinate 72,835 downwards.
TAGCTAAGACACTTGTACAAATAGAGGGAAACAGATTTTGAACAAAGGAGAAAGTTGTGGTGCTGAGGATTAAGTTTGTTGTGCTCTATTTCACAGAGTTTTCAACAGTAAAGACTTTAATTTTGGACACTAAGTGGCTCCAGTGTTTTATTTGGCACGCACCACACCCACAGTGAAAGAAAGGTACCTCTCATCCAGAGACGAGAACAAAGATGGAAAGGATAACTCCTAGCACTCTGGGCCTTGAAAGTAAAGCTTTCCCCCACCAACAAATTGCCCCAACCCTGGGGGAAAGAGAACAATGTTAGAGCTAGCCAGGAGTGACTCCAGCCCCAGAGAGACCATACATTTTTTTATGGTCCCATTGAAGTGCAGTCCACACCCAGAGATGGGCTTACACTAGCAACACTAGACCAGAATCAGCCCACCTACAAAAAAACTGTAAGGGGAAAAAAAGAACAATGTTGATCCTGAACCAGTATTTTCTTCTTAATTACAGACAAGTAAGCAGAGAAGGCTTGTATACTTGCTTTCAAGCCAGACTTGCAACTCCACCCTGAGGACTCAGATTGGTCCTCAGGAGTTCATGAGGGATAATTAGGCTTATCCCACTGTTTCCAGAAACTTGAAGACTGTAAGATGTACAGTGGATCATAAATGAGGAAGAACTATAATCTTGAATATGTGTGAAACAGCCCTGCTGAGCCAGTTGTTATTATTTGTAATATATGTGAAAGCTAACTGGATTATTTTGACCTGAACGGGAATGACTGAGTAATGTGAACCTGCCGTTATATGGTTCAGTTTAAGTTAAATGAAGGTGAAGAGAACCTGTTACCTTTATGTTTTGTATAAATCCTGAAGTGACTGAGAAGATATCTGTGTTTCTTATCCTGGGTTAGCAACCTAAGGGGGTTATTTACTAAAGGTTTATCACATGCGTTAGGGCCTTTTCGTGTGTGATACGATTTAAATTAGCTGGAGGGGAGGAGCCGGGGTGGGGAGGGGAGGAGTCGGGGCAGGGAGGGGGAGGAGCCAGGGCGGGGAGGGGAGGAGTCAGAGGCAGGGAGGGGGAGGAGTCAGCTGTGGAACCGCTGCCAGCGATAATGTGAAGAACATTATCTCCGGCTATAGCGAGGCGAATAGCTACATCGCCATGGTGCGAACGGCTGCAGCCTTTCACAGGCCCACTCCCTCTTCGCCCCCCGCCACCCTTTCCGCGGGATTCATCATTCTGCGAGGAATGATGAATCCTGCCCTAAGTTTGTTGGGAGCCTCATATTGTTCCCTGTACTAACCATACCATTATCTGAGCTGGCTGTAGAAGACATTGCCTTGCAAATGACAAACCTAGCCTTGCTTGTGAAAAGACAGATTTTTGTCTGTGGTTTTTTTTAAGGTGGAAAGGGGACTTAACCCTTTGCCTGGTTGCTAGTCAGATAAAAACAAGCACTCCCATTTAGTAAGTGTCATTGAGAGCCAGGCTTTTATTCTATGTTGCTTTTTATGCTTTTTAGATCTAGTCCATTTTTTTTTTCTATCCTTGCATCTTGCTGTGATTGCCAGCTGCGAACTGGTAATTTTTCCTTGACTCTGGTGCTATAACTGCAATTCATTGTCTTTGAACTTGAGTTCAATGAAAAACGTTCTTGCTCTTACTTGAAGCCCTAGATGCAATATGGAAGCATGGGCTTATACTTCTGTTGCCTTGCACCCAAACTTGTAATTCTGGAGAGGGCATCTGCTAGTCTGGCTTCTATAAAACAGAAGAACCAAAAGCAGATTCAATGCAGAACTTACCTCTGATCCTGATTCTGTGTCTGAACAAGAAACTAGACCTTTCTCCAGTTTCTGATCCAGTAAGTATTGAAATTTTGCTGGCTAAGCCTGCCCCTGCTTCAGGCTGCCTGCTAGACTCTGAGCCAGCTGCTGACTCTGTGCTAGGCTGCCAACCCATTCCATCTTCAGATTCTGTGCCTGTTCAGCTTAAACCAGAAGATAAAGCTAAAGCCACAATGGACCTATACTTTATAGGGGCATTCCAGCAAGTTCTGAAGCCATGTCAGACCTATGCCTGAAGGGGACACTCCAGCCAGCACTGAAGCAATGCCGGACCCTAAGCCCTGTCTACTCAGCTTTCTATCTCAGCTAGCATTGAAGCTCTGCTGTACTCTATACCCCAAAAGGTGGTGCTGTAGCTAGCAGTGATACCAGTGGTAACTTGCCCTTGACTTTGAGCTGGATCTTGCCTCTAATATTTATTTTATGTCTTGTTTTGCCTTCCAGGGACTCCAGTTTCAGACTATGTATCCATGTTTCCTGACTGAGTTACCAACCATGTTCCTAGACCAAGCCTTGACATGTGAGGATAGTAGTCTTGGGTGATTGGCTATGGATCCTGGTAGTTCATTGGGGTGCCCAGAGGTCACCCCTAGAAGGGGGAATTATGTAAAAGAGCCATGGGTGGTCCTGAACTGGGGTGTGCCACATGGGAGCGCTAGAGCATTGCCTCTAAGGCTACAGGGTGGGTCTTTTCAATTGAAGCCAAATAAGCTGAAGAGGCTTGCATACCTGCTTTCAATCCAGATCTGTAACCCTGTCCCCAAGGACTCAGATTGTTCTTCTGGAGGTTCATAAGGGATCACTGGGTTTATCCCAGTATTCCTGGCAACTTGAAGGCTGTAAGCTGTGGTTTGAAGGCTATAAGCTGTGTTGTGGACCCTGGATGAGGATGATCCATATCGCTGAGTATCTGTGAAGCACTCTATTAAACCAGTTAGTAGTATTTGTAATATATATGAAAACTAACTGGAATATTCTGACTTGAACTGAATAGACTGAGAACTGTGAACCTATAGTTATATTTAAGTTAAAGAAGGTGAAAAGTATCTGTTAGTTGACTCAGGAGCAATGTCAGAAAAATATTTTTTCCCAGACAGAGGGAGGATACTTGGAATGTCTTCCCAATGGAGTTGGAGGTGAAAAATAGTATTGGAATTGAAAAAAGCATGACATGAATACAAAAGATCCCTAGATGGTACTGAATTACTAGGCTAACATGCATAGAGCATCAATTACAATGATAAACTGAGCAGCAGGTACCCCCATACCTTAAAAATCCTTTCTGGGCCGTCAGTATGGGCCTGGACCATGTATATCTCTTTCTACCCTCATTTACTGTTACTTTGTTATGAATAAACCATGCACTGAATGAGAAGATATCTATGTTTGATATCTTGGACTAGCAATCTGACAAAAATACAATCAGTAGTTTGTGTATCCAGATCTTTTTCTTCAGCTGAACAGAAAGGCACTGTAATCAGAATATATCAGAGAGGAAAAATGCATACATTTACAGACAGATCATAAACCTCTTTAGCCTATTAAAAAACAAAACAAAACTGATGTCATGTCCAAACTGTTTGCTACAAAGGCTATAGGAATGTGCATTCATTTTTAAGAAATGTAATTTGTGCAGCAAAATAGTTTCCTTTTGCTTTGTTGCAAACAGAACAAACCAAAAATATATTCCCCTGAAAATAGCCAAAATGTTTGGCTATTTTCAGGGGAATCCTGAAAATAGCCAAAGGGGCTCCTCAGGCCTCCCCTCACTGCTGCCTCAGGTTCTAGGGCTTCCCTGTCCACCCTGCTCCCCCTACAAATGGGCCATTGATTCTCCAACTCCACTTACCTGTTTTGTGGGAGTCTTCAGTGAAGAAAGGGGCAGGAGTGATTGCCAGTTGCTCTTGTCCCACAATCTTCTCTTTAAAAATGTCACACAGTCTTCTCTTTAAAAATGATACCAGCTTCAGAGTCACCTGCCGCCATTTTGTTATACTGCTATACAAACATATGGCTGTGCAATAAAATGGCACCCAGCAGCCCTGAAACTGGCACCATTTTATTGGCAACAGTGATCATAACATGATCAAATTTAAACTAATAACTGGAAGGGGGACAATAAGTAAATCTGCAGCTCTAACACTAAACTTTCAAAAGGGAAACTTTGATAAAATGAGGAAAATAGTTAGAAAAAACTGAAAAGTGCAGCTGCAAAGGTTAAAAGTGTTCAACAGGCATGGACATTGTTTAAAAATACATTCCTAGAGGTGCAGTCCATATGTATTCCATACATTAAGAAAGGTGGAAGGAAGGGAAACCGATTACCGACATGGTTAAAAGGTGAGGTGAAAGAGGCTAGTTTAGCCAAAAAAACATCCATCAAAAATTGGAAGAAGGATCCATCTGAAGAAAATAGGATAAAACTCTGGAATTTGTTGCCAGAAGATGTGGTTAGTGCAGTTAGTATAGCTATGTTTTAAAAAGGATTGGATAAGTTCTTGGAGGAGAAGTCCATTACCTGCTATTAATTATGTTGAATTAGATAATAACCACCGCTATTACTAGCAATGGTAATATGGAATAGATTTAGTTTTTGGGTACTTGCCAGGTTCTTATGGCCTGGATTGGCCACTGTTGGAAACAGGATGCTGGGCTTGATGGACCCTTGGTCTGACCCAGTATGGCATGTTCTTATGTTCTTAACATAAGCATTGTCAAGTTAAGTGTAAAACATTGAGAAGACAGGCAAAGAGAGAATTTGAAATGAAGTTGACCATAGAGGCAAAAACTCATAATAAAAACATTTTAAAATATATCCGAAGCAAGAAATCTATATGGGAGTCGGTTGGACTATTACATGACCGAGGGATTAAAGGGGCTTTTAGAGAAGATAAGGCCATTACAGAAAGACTAAATTAATTCTTTGCTTCCGTGTTTACTAATGAGGATATTGGGGAAATACCAGTTCCGGAGATGGTTTTCAGGGGTGATGAGCCAGATGAACTGAACAAAATCACTGTGAAGCTGGAAGATGTAGTAGGCCAGATTGACAAACTAAAGAGTAGCAAATCACCTAGACTGGATGGTATGCATCCTAGGGTACTGAAGGAACTAAAAATGAAATTTCAGATCTATTAGTTAAAATTTGTAACCTATCATTAAAATCATCCATTGTACCTGAAGACTGGAGGGTGGCCAATGTAACCCCAATATTTAAAAAAGGCTCCAAGGACGATCCGGGTAACTATAGACCAGTGAGCCTGACTTCAGTGCCGTGAAAAATAGTGGAACCTATTCTCAAGATTAAAATCGTAGAGCATATAGAAAGACATGGTTTAATGGAACACAGTCAACATGGATTTACCCAAGGGAAGTCTTCCCTAACAAATCTGCTTTATTTTTTTGAAGGGTTAATAAACATGTGGATAAAGGTGAACTGGTATTTGGATTTTCAGAAGGCATTTGACAAAAGTTCCTCATAAGAGGCTTCTAAGAAAACTAAAAAGTCATGGGATAGGAGGCGATGTCCTTTCGTGGATTACAAACTGGTTAAAAGACAGGAAACAGAGAGTAGGATTAAATGGTCAATTTTCTCAGTGGAAAAGGGTAAACAGTGGAGTGCCTCAGGGATCTGTACTTTGGCATGGCATGGCAATTTCTTATGTTCTTATGTTTTTATGATGTCAAATGTAAGCACAGATCTCAGGATTGGCCAGCACCATTTTAAAGGGGAAGGCTGCACGACAGGAGAAACTAGGGATTGCTCCTGAGACTTTCTTTGTTTAAGTCCCCCCCCCCCCCCCCAGAAGAGGTAAATGTGGGTCAGGGGGCCCCTGCTCCAGTTTATTTTCAGAGGATAGAGGGGTAGGCCTAGCTCTGGCTCTGGCCCACATTGCCAAATTGGTTTTTGGTGGAGGGTCCAGAGAAGCCTGGGGAGGACCCAGGACCTAAGGCAGTAGTGTTGGAGCCCCCAGGAAGGTACCATATAGATTTTTTAAAATGTAATATTTATTTTGGTTTTGTAAATGAACTAAACTGAACATTAAATAAGCAAAACAATTTGAAACACAAATAACGACCCCCCCCCCCCCGCAAAAAAAAACCCCAAAAAAATAAAACTAGAAAAAAGAACCAAAACAAAAATTTCCCCACTACATATTGCTAGTGTATTCCTGTGGTTATGGTTATGGCATTACCATCGAGATGTTGACTACAAAAAGGGAACAGAGATGCATATTTCAGATTTCTTATCCAGAAGATCTCTGTCACAGCAACACAATGGAGAAGGACCAGATTATGAAGTCCTCAACCTGTTGGAACAGAACAAAACACAAAAAGTCATTGAAACTATCAATCAAGTTATTTATATTCCCATCTCACACCAAGGACTACTGAGAGTTTGATAACCAGGTATCCATGAAAAGGTCCCTGGGTTCATGTGACAATACTGAGAGTACCATGATGAACTTAGTGTGCCAGATGACATTGTATTCAAAGGCAACCAAATCATCAAACCAGAAGCTATAAGGAAAGAGACAAATATATTATAGCCACACTGCTAAATATTAATACTGATAGTCCTCATCAGGAATTGTAGAGCATGTGCAGAGGTCTCAAACAAAGCAGCAGAAGAAAACTTTGAAGATGCACTATATCCCCAGCAGATATTGCAACAAGATAGTAATTACTACTACTAACACTATTTATCATTTCTAAAGAACAACTAGATAGGGATGGGCATTCAGGAGAAACAACATAGGAAATGAGACAAAATTTCCAACTTCTTTTCATTTTCTTCTCAAAGCAATTATGGTTTTCATGTTTTGTTTTGAAAAAAAACAAACTGAACCATCGAGCCTAGGCCCAAGACTGAAGCTGGGGGTCTCATCTAGGGAATAGCCTGAGGCCCAAAGTACGGGCCTCAGTCTATGCCTGAGTGCGAAGCAGGGGCCAGGGCCTGGGCCTAGGTCCAAGGCCAGGGCCTGATCTGGAGATTGGTCTTGATGCTGAGGCCTCATTCTGGACCCATGACCTTACATCAAAATAGCACCCTCCACTGGGGAGGATGTGCCAGAGCTAATTAACTCCACTGCCTCCTAAGCAGGCAGCATCATTTTGTCTAAGAAGAAAGAATAAAGTAGATGGACCTCTGAGGTTTGGGTGCTGCACCTGGGCCTGACTCTGGGCTGAGGCCCAGGCATTGGGACCTGGCCTCAAGGATGGGACAGGTGGGTCCAGGCCAAGGCCCTGTTGTCGGGATCCAGCCTCCAAGTCAAGCCCCAGTGTCAGGCCTGTGTCCAGGCTGAGACCCTGGCATTGGTATCTGGTAGGGATGTGCAGAGGGAGCCATACGTTGAATTCGGGATACGTATTCGTTGGGGGGCAGATACATTGCATGTGTCAGTATGGTGTCCCGATACGGTTATACGTTGAATCCTATTCGTTACCCAGCTAAAATTACATTTACTACAACCCCCCACCCTCCTGACCACCCCAAGACTTACCAAAACTCCCTGGGGTCCGGGAGCACTCTCACACCCTCGGTACCAGTTCAAAATGGCGCCGATAGCCTTTGCCCTACTATGTCACAGGGGCTACTGGTGCCATTGGTCAGTCCCTGTCACATGGCCATCGGCGCCATCTTGTGCTCCTGCCATGTGACAGGGGCTGACCAATGGCACCGGTAGCCCCTGTGACATAGTAAGGGCAAGGCTATCGGCGCCATTTTGGCTCCTGGCACCCGACGGCACGAATGCAGGAGATCACTCCCGGACCCCCGCTGGACCCCCAGGGACTTTTGGCCAGCTTGGGGGGGCCTTCTGACCCCCACAAGTCTTGCCAAAAGTCCAGCGGGGGTCCGGGAGCGACCTCCTGCACTCGGGCCGTATTGCCAGTATTCAAAATGGTGCCGGCGCTACCTTTGCCTTTCCTATGTCACAGGGGCTGACGGTCGGTGACATAGTGAGGGCAAAGGCTAGCAGCTGCCAGTACTCAAAATGGCGCCGGCGCCATTTTGCCCTCACTATGTCGACATAGTGAGGGCAAAGGTAGCGCCGGCGCCATTTTGCCCTCACTATGTCGACATAGTGAGGGCAAAGATAGCGCCGGCGTCATTTTGAATATTGGCAAATCGGCCCGAGTGCAGAAGGTTGCTCCCGGACCCCCACTGGACTTTTGGCAAGTCTTGTGGGGGTGAGGAGGCCCCCCCAAGCTGGCCAAAAGTCCCTGGGGGTCCAGCGGGGGTCCGGGAGCGATCTCCTGCACTCATGACGTCGGGTCACGGGAACCAAAATGGCACCGGCGCTACCTTTGCCCTGTGATATGATAAGGGCAAAGGGCCACCGGCGCCATTTCTCTTAACGCAGCCGTGGCCAGAGAGCGGGAGATCGCGCCGGGACCCCCCCCTCACTGGACCCCAGGTAATTTAAAACATTTTGGGGGGTTCGGGAGGGTGGAGGATTTATTTTAAAGGGTCGGGGTGGGTTTTAGGGTTGTTTTGGTGTGCCGGTTTTCCCACCCTCCCCCCCTCCCCCGATTTACGATTTTTGACGATAAATCGGGGGAATTGTTATTGTATCGCGGCTCTAACGATTTTTGACGATTTAAAATATATCTGACGATTGTTTTAAATCGTCAAAAAACTATTCACATCCCTAATTTTGAATACTGGCAATACGGCCCGAGTGCAGGAGGTTGCTCCTGGACCTCCGTTGGACTTTTGGCAAGTCTTGTGGGGGTCAGAAGGCCCCCTCAAGCTGGCCAAAAGGCCCTGGGGATCCAGCGGGGGTTTGGGAGCGATCTCCTGCACTCGTGCCGTTGGGTGCCAGGAACCAAAAATGGCGCCAATAGCCTTGCCCTTACTATGTCACAGGGGCTACCGGTGCCATTGGTCAGCCCCTGTCACATGGCAGGAGCACAAGATGGCGCAGATGGCCATGTGACAGGGGATGACCAATGACACCGGTAGCCCCTGTGACATAGTTGGGCAAAGGCTATCGGCGCCATTTTGAACTGGTACCGAGGGTGTAGAGTGCATGGGATGGGCTCCCGGACCCCGCACTGGACCACCAGGGAGTTTTGATAAGTCTTGGGGGGGGATCATGAGGGTGGGGGGTTGTTTAAATTGGCGGCCGAATAATTCGGCGAAAATTCGTTGTATCCATGGGGAATCACGATACGTTTCGCTTCCCCACGAATACAACGCGTATTGGCACATCAGTTGCGGATTGCCAATACGTAGGGACCGAATGCACACCCCTAGTATCTGGTCTCTGGGTTGGGACCCAGTGTTGGGCCTGGTCCTGAGCTAAGCCTGGCCTGTGGCCCCTCACGGGACTTCCCCCCGTGGGCATGGTCAGCTGCCACAGTGTCCAAGGGTCTACCCAAACCTCACAGTTTACAACATTTGCCTGTTCCTACTCTCGTTCCAGGATCCTTCTGTTCCAGTTCTGTTCCTGACTTGTTCCTGCATCCTAGTTTCTGCATCCTGCTTGTTCCTGTGTTTGTCTGTCTGTCTACTCAGGTAGTACCCTCGGACTGTCTCACTGGTACTGACCTCAGCTTGCTCCTGACCTGCCTGCCTGCCGCCTGCCTCAAAGATCTCAGCTTGCTCCTGACCTGCCTGCCTGCCTGCCACCTGCCTCAAGACCTCAGCCTGCCTTTGACCTCATCTGACCTCAGGTACCTGACCCCTGCTTTACTGACCATTCCTCGGACTGACCACTGAATATTGACCTTTGCCTGCCTGACATTGTCTCCAGATTCTGGCTCTGTTCCTCGCCTTGTCATCACCAACTCTGTCCTGGTTCTCCTTGTTCCAACTTCAAACCTGATCCTGCTCCCCCTGTGTCCGTGGGCACGCCAGACTTTCATTCCCTCAGGAGACCCTGCATTCCCACCCAAGTCCAAGCAGCCCGTGTCCCTATGGGCTCCTCCCTGGGGGACCTCAGGCTTCCAGTGGTGAAGCTCTTCACAGCCTCTGTCTCCTCCAGTGCTCTGCCCCCTGGGGGCAGTTACCTCCTGTTACCTTTCAGGAGACGTTCCTTCACTGTCCCAGGACAAAGGTCCACCCCTGAGAGCAACAGGTGGATGGAAGGTCAAACTACTGCTGGCATGGTTAAGAAGTGTGTTAAAAGAGGCTATTTTAGCTAAAAGAACTTTTTTCAGAAATAGAAAAAGAATATGCAATTGAAAAGAAAGGAAAAAACATATGCATTAGCAAGTTAGATATAAAACACCGATAAGTCATAAAAAAGAAAATTTGAAAAGAAGCTGGTCATAGAGGAAAACCATTTAAATATATCTGAAGCAGGAAGTCTGTGAGAGAGATTATCAAGAGGTTAAAGGGGCACTTTGGAAAAATAGGTTCATAGCTGAAAGGCTAAATTAAATCTTTGCTTTAGTGTTTACTGAAAAGGATGTTTGGGAGATACCTATACTGGAAATACAATCTAATGGATGATGTAATACAGAAGACTGACAAACTAAAGAGTAGCAAATCACCTGGACCAGATGGTTTACATCCTACAGTTCTGAAAGAACTAAAAAATGAAATTGTAGATGTAATACTAGTAATTTGTAGGGATGTGCAGAAGGAAAAAATTTGTTTCATTTTGTATTTTTGTTTCATAGGGACCCCAATTCATTTCATTAGTTTCATATAAAAAAAAAACCAATTCGTTTATTAATTTCATTCATTTCCATTTGCCATTAAAGTCAATGGGGGAAGTATTTGCAGCCTATTTTTGGCTGCAGAATTGGGGTTTTCTTATCAATTCAGATGAAACTTCTGTGGAGCAATCATCAGAAGGAGAAAAGAGCTCCAAGGTACTTAGACTGTGGCAAAGTGACACCAAAGTGGCATGAATAGCCTAAAGCACTATAAAAGGGCAAAGGGGTACCAGGAGTGGCAAGAGTGCTTTAACAGAGGTGCAAAGCAGCAGCGAGAGTGTCAAAAACACACCACAGTTTCAAAAGAGAGCATCGATAACAGTTGCAAGAACCCTCAAAGGCAGCACGACAGGCAAAGTGGCAAGACAAGTGGCATCAACATCCTACAGCACAATGAAGGGGGAACATAGCAAGCAGAAAGAGTGTCAGAAAAAAACACAAGGCACCGATAAAGGGACAAGCAGCAAAGAAAGACTAGCATCAACATACTGAGGAACCATGATAGTGGCAAGAACACCACAAGGAGTAGAATCATCTGGGGTATGGCAACAAAGCAGAGTGGCAGAAAGTTGATAGGTGCAAGACAGGTGGCAGAGCGGAGGAATTCAGGTCACTGTGGTTTTGATAGGGGCAAGACAGGCTGGCAGAGCTGAGGTAGTCAGGTCGCTGTGGGGTTGATAGGTGCAAGACAGGCTGGCAGAGTGGAGGTAGTCAGGTCTCTGTGGGGTTGAGAGGGGCAAGACAGGCTGGCAGAGCTGAGGTAGTCAGGTCGCTGTGGGGTTGATAGGGGCAAGACAGGCTGGCAGAGTTGAGGAAGTCAGGTCGCTGTGGGGTTGATAGGGGCAAGACAGGCTGGCAGAGTTGAGGAAGTCAGGTCGCTGTGGGGTTGATAGGAAAAGAGAAGGTGGCAAGACAAGATGAGGCTCAGCCCGCAGCTGGTGTTAGGCTGCGGGCTGAGTAGTAGTGGCCCCCAACGTGCCAGGAGCAGGTCTTCTCGGAGTTGAGTTGTTTGTGAATGCAGCCGAAAGTGGCTGGTAAACTCCATCTAAGGCTAAATACCAGCATAAGACCGATAGTCAACAAGTAGTTCAATAAAAAAAAAAGTGCAATTAAAAAAAGAACTCTCCCCGGGGCTCAAACATGAGCCCCGGGGAGAGTTCTCATTTCTTTGTGAAGGACAGGGCTCCCTGGAATGGGTTGGCCCCAAAAGTGGGGCCCGAGCCTGTGCAAGTGTGGTGAAGTGGAGGAGGTTTCCATGTGAACAGAGGTTCAACATGGGTCAGCTGGCACTAAGAGATAGGCAACACCCGGGGAGAGTTCCCTTTCCTTTGTTCAGGAAAGGGCTCCCTGGAATGGGTTCACCCCGAAAGTGTGGAGGTTCCGTTGGCATCTAGTGAGCTCTCGCTTGTCTTTTAAAATCTGGTGGACGTAGCAGATAAAGAAATGAGAATTTTGAAAGCCGAGGCAGAGGAGATTTCCATGTGAACAGCGGTTCAACATGTGTCAGCGGGTGTTAAGAAATAGGCGATACCCGGGGAGAGTTCTCTTTCCTTTGTGCAGGAAAGGGCACCCTGGAATGGGTTGGCCCCCAGAGTGGGGCACGAGCCTGGGCAAGCGTGGTGTAGTGGAGGAGGTTTCCATGTGAACAGCGGTTCAACATGGGTCAGTGGGTGCTAAGAGATAGGTAGCACAAGGGGAGAGTTCCCTTTCCTTTGTGCAGGAAAGGGCTCCCTAGAATGGGTTCGCCCCAGAGTGGGGCACGAGCCTCGGAAATTGTTGCGACGTGTAGGAGGTTTCCATGTGAACAGTGGTTCAACATGGATCATCAGGTACTAATAGAGCCCCAGACAGAACGTGGAAAGGGAACTGGCGCCACCTCCTTTTCCTCTCCCAATATGACTTCAGATCAGTCATGGCGACCCGCTGAATTGACGGAAGGACACCACGAGAAAGATGAACTTGTTCCAGCTCTTCATCATTCAATTGATTACTGCTGCCATACTGCGCAAGGAGGGGTGAGAAACGGATGGATCTGTGACTTTTAGCGGTGGATCACTCGGCTCGTGCATTGATGAAGAACACAGCTTTCAAGGCCTTGATGCCCTCCCTGTACTGAGCGTGGAAAGGGAGCTGGAGCCTCCGCCTTTTCTTCTCCCAGAATGACCTCAGATCAGACGTGGCGACCCACTGAAGTTTAGCATATTACTAAGCAGAGGAAAAGAAACTAACCAGGATTCCCTCAGTAACAGCGAGTGAAGAGGGAAGAGCCCAGCGCCGAATCCTCACTTCTCCTGAGGGCGCGAGAAATGTGGAGTACAGAAGACTGCCTCCCTGGTGCCACTCAGAGGCCCAAGTCCTTCTGATTGAGGCTGGGGATGACCTTTCTGCTAAATGTGGTTCCTGAGGGGACTTTGTAATTTGGAGCTAAGACCTGCAGCAAACACTTGAAACTTACATTCTCCACTACCTGCAGGGGCTAGTCATCAAGGGCAATCATTTCCCCGATGCACAGTGGTTGAGGTCAGGTCCTTGTAGTGACTCAAGGGATGGACAGACAGGCACAGCATTTGGGGTCAGGCCCTTGTAGCGATGTAAGGTCTGGACAGTGGACAGACAGGCACAGCGGTTGAGGTCAGGTACATGTACTGATATTATCTGGAGCATATGAGGCAGTTGGAACTGCTGCAAGGCTTTAGACCTAGGGCGCGTGCAAGCACTCTGATTGAAGTACCAGCAAGGGCGCGAACCTCAGGGGAGTCCCCCTGAGATGATGTCATCCGCTTCCAATATTTAAAGGTCTCTATTTCGCTATCTAACTGAGTTTGCAAGGGGATTGCTTTGGCTACACCTCCCAAGCTACTCTGCCTCCTCGGACTTACCAGAGGTACCCGCTCCTCGGGGGGCCTCGCTCTTTTTCTTTACTTTCAGATTACAGATAGGAACCGGTACTTGCTCCTCGATGGCCCATGTTCCTGGACACTCTGAAAATTCTCTACTGCTTGGAAGCTATCACTGCTACAAACAATTGTGAGTTACCATCGCTCTCTCAGAGCTTTCCCTGGAACCAGGTACTTGCTCTTCGAGGGCCTAAACCTTTCCAGCTCCTGAGCTTCCTTGAGACCTTATTTGAGTTTTGTCATCTAGTTCTGTTCATGAACTCTGCCTACTCTGCCTACTCACTTTCTATAGTTTCTCAGCAACTCAGCCATCCTGGATCGCTGTTCCAGTACCTGAGGGACTACAGCCCTGCCGGGCATATCAGCTCATTACTGCCACCTCTGGTGGTTTCAAAAACCTGTTTAATAAAATAACTAATGTGTGTCTGTCTCCATACTCAAGCCTAGCCAGTGGTCCCTCTCGGGATATCCTCCCGGGGGTGTGGTCATCTGCCACCAGCCCAGGGATCCACCCACAACTATATCAGATTCATTACAGATTGCTACTCCTTAGCAAGACGATATCTGAGACACTACAAGATTGCTGACTCCTTCTCCTTTAGGAGCCATTATTATCAGATTGCTACTCCTAGCAGTAGCTTAATGTCAGATCAATAACAGATTGCTAACTCCACAGTCTAACTAACAGCAGATTTATAACAGAAAGATCAGCAGCAAAATGCCACTGCTGGCAGCTTGTCTCAGTGTGAGAGACAGAGAGACAGTCTGAGTTCAATAAAAAAAAAAATGCAGTAAAAAAAGTCTGGCAGCCTGGCAAGCACAGCAGCAAAAAAGAACAAATATCTTTTTCAGCAATGGAAAAAATCAATTGTAGCAAACTAGCAAAGTAGCAATAGCAATTGAATAAAGATATGAGACACTCGGAGAGAGCTCAAAGAGCAACAACCTTCTCAACTATAAGCCAAGAAGAAAATGAACTGTGTGCTATGCTTGCTTAAGGTAGAAATACAGCAGGAACAGCATCACAGAGCACTGAGAGCAGTGATTGGCTGAATTAGAAAAATGCTTTGCTCTGATACATTGACATTCTGGTCTCCTTGCCAACCTGTCTGACCCGCTCTATGATAGGGCTGTGAGGTCACAGGAAAGGGCTGGTTGTTGCTATGGATACTCCCACATGGCCTTCTCCTATTTCAAAAGGCTGCTAAGAAAGCACTGCAAACCAAACAAATGAAACTAATATGCTATGTTTCATTCGTGGGGATCGCCATGCATTTCGCGGACCCCCCAAATCAAATGAATAGAGACTTATTCATTGTGGATGGCACATTCGTTGAAAACGAATGCACATCCCTAGTAATTTGTTACCTATCAATAAAATCTTCTACTGTACCTGATGATTCGAGGGTGGCCAATATGACACTGATCTTTAAAAAGGTTCTAAGGGTGATCCAGGAAACTATAGACCTGTGAGCCTGACATCAGTGCTGGGAAAAAATTGTAGAAACTATTCTAAAGAATAAAATCACAGAACATATAGAAAAGTATGATTTAATGGGACACATCCAGCATGGATGTACACAACAGAAGTCTTACCTCCCCAATCTGCTCATTTTTTCAAAGAGTTAATAAACATGTAGATCAGTGGTTCTCAACCTTTTTCCCATCGTGACACACCTGACAGGCCACGCTCACATGTGTGACACACTGCTCATTACAATTCACGGCGGAAATAAAAAGTAAAGGTCTGTTAATAATTTTTATTGTTTAAAAGGACAAGGAAAATATACGTATTCTGTCTGAACAGAAATTGCATAAATAGTAAACATCCCACACCAAAACATCACCAATTTCCAGCACTTAAACAGTAACCACCTTACCTAAGAAAAGGCAACATTGAAAATATTACACCCGGCCTTAAGACACCAATACATCTCCTATTAGGAAAACAGACCAAGTCAGGCTGCTATAGAGCCCTACACAGAAACTACACGCCAGCAGAAAACCTCACCTGAATCACATGTGCTAACCCTCACCTAACAAAGAATAAAGAGACCAAAACGTATAACTGGAAGCATGCAGAAATGACGGAATTGGAAACTGCAACAAGCCAGAGTCTCTGTATGCGTGTAATAAAGGAAAAAAGAAACATCACCCGTCCTTATAAAATAAATCAAGAAATATAAAATCAGTAGCAGTAAAACCATACTAACAAAAAGAACAGATTATTTCAAAACAGCTGAGTGGAATATCCAATAATTAAAAACTCATATAAAAAATTTCTAGATACCAATAAAATATTTCGAAATAGCAGACACAAAGACCCAGTAATGAAAAATAAGGATACAAAAATTGTTTTCCTCTGCATACCTGGGAAAGTTTGATATCCTGGTCTCCTGAGATTGATTTGAATTAGCAGGAGGCGGGGTGATTTGCTTGGAACTTTCTCCTCTCTCAGTCACATACCAGCGCGCTCTCTCACACTGGCTCTCAATGACACACCTATACACACATGCTCTCAGTCACTCACATATAAACATGCTTTTTCTCTCACTTATATAGGCTCTTAATTACACATTTACACACATGCTGTCTATCTTTTCATGCTTACACACACAGGCTTTCAATCACACACATACATGCTGTCTTTTTCTCTCACACACAGACTCTCATTCACAAGCTTACAAACATGCTCTCTCTTTCATTTACACAAAGGCTCTCAATCACATACTCACATGCTCCCTCACCTAAACCAGCTCTCAATCACACACAGACACACATGCTGTCTTTCTCTCATTTACACACAGGCCTTCGGAGACCTCGCCTCCCGATGGTGAGGCTCACACGGCTCCTCCCTATGGGCGGTACCATCTCTCACCTTGGCCCAGGGCCCACATACCTACTAATCCTAACAGTGGCGTAGTCAAAAATACAAACTATGGAGGTCATTTTGTAAAGCTTATCGCGTGCAATAAGTCAATATTGCACGCGAAAAGTCCCTTTTCGCGTGCAATAGCTTGCTAGGGGCAGAGTCAGGGCAGTGAGGGGAGGAGTTGGGGCGGCGTCGGGGCAGACTCCGCGATGTCTTCACTGGCGGCGATAAGGTAAGCCATGTTATTGTTGCCAGTTGTACACCTAATAGCACCACCTTTCACGGTGGCGCTATTGGGTGCAAAAGCCGGCAGCGATAACACTGCGGTAGTGCGATGGCTACCAGCTTTCACAGGCCCGCCCCCCATTTTTTCTGGATTCACCATTCTGTGATAGAATGGTGAATCCAGGCCTATGTTAGGAATTAGTAGGAAACGAATGGAGAATATAATGTATGATGCCATAATACTTCTGTATCATTACAAGTTATTAATCAGATGATCTTAGAGAAAGCCACTACTTATCCCTGGGCATTATCAACATAGAACATCTCTACTGTTTGGGATCCTGCCAGATACTTTTCATCTGGATTAGCCACATTTTCCTGTTGGAAGCAGGATTCTGGGCTTGATGGACCCTCAGTCTGACCCAGTATGGCAATTCTTATGTTCTTATGATCATATTTGCGATTTTCCCATGGAGCAAATATACCAGTCTAAAAAAAGATAAAGACCTGAATTCAACTTTATATTTGTAACATTCTCATAATCAGCAGCTGCTAAATAACTGTCATTATAGGCATGATCCCTGCTATTTTGTTATTTCCACATAAACAGAGCATTCAACTAGGAGTATTGATCTTTAGTAAAGTGCTAATTCTATAAGACATATCAGAATTTAATTTTAAAGATCGTTGTGAGGATTTTAAATTTTACCTTCCATATAACTGGGAACCACTGCAGACTATAGAGCACCAGGATAAAATGAACAAAATGTTTGACCCCCATCAAAATTCTGGCTGCAGCATTCTGTTTCACTTGAAGGGCTCAAAAAAGTATAGGATGGCAGACTTATATATATTGTAGTTCAATAATTAAAGCTAGAAATGACAAGAGTCTGTTACAAAAGGAATCAATGGATAAGAATGTTTTTAATTTATGCATATTTCAGAAAGCACTTTTAACTAAATTATTTACTTGTGGTTTGAGCGATAGTATGCTATCAATTATGACCCCTAAATTGTGAATCTTAGAAGAAGAATCAGAATCTAATAATCATCTAGTTGCAAAAATGTTTGAATATTGGGACCTGGACATTTTGAAAGAAACAATATTTTTGTTTTACCAAGATTTAATTTTAACTGTAGAAAAGAGCGAATATTAAATGTTTCATTGAGTAATTCTATAATGGGAATTACAAACTTAATATCAGCTTAGATGTGATAGGTGACACTCAATTTGGCCAGTACTCGACAAATAGGTCTTCAATAAATGTTAAATAACAGTGCGGAGGGCAGATCATTGTTGAGCTTCAGTATCAAATGCTAACCAGGACAAGAATGAGCTACCATTGGTGACTCTGAACTCAGTGAGAAAAGAAAGAAACCATGAAAATACAGGTGCATTGATTCCCAAATTTTAAAGACTTGTTAACATTTCATGGTTCAGAATGTCAAAGGCTGAAGAGCTATCCAAGAATATTAACATCATTGCCTCTAGAAAATGTATGTAAGCTTGCCACTCAGAACTATGCCTTTCTCTGAAATCAAACTTTGTTGATCTAATACCTTCTGTTCATCTAAGAATTCCTTTATTTGTGTATATATTATTTGTTTAATTATTTTGGACAGAAATGGTAAAGAAGACACAGTCCTGAAATTTAGAGGATTATCATGATCACCTGTAGATTTGTTTAGAACAGATTGTATATTTGCACATTTCAAAAAGATAGACAAATGACCTTCTGACAAAGATTAATTTACAAGTGTGGCAATGGGGCAGCAAGTTCCTGCAATAATCTCTCTGTGTCAACCCCATGAGGATCAAGAGTACTAATCGGATATTTAGCATTATTAATTCTCTTTGAGCGTTTCCAGCTTCCTAGATTTTTTATATCATAGTATGCCTCTCTTTTCACTAACTAGACATTGATATGAATTTAAACAAGCATTGAACAGTGTTACAGTTCCTCACTCTTGAACTTTTGACAATGCCTTTCAAGTTGGAGTAATGCCCTTTTGTTATCTTTTAAATCTAGAGAAAACTAAGGTGCTTTATGAGATCTTTATTGAATTACTACTTTTACAGGTGCAATTTGGTCTAATCTACTAATTTCTGATTTCATATTTAAACTGAATGATCAACATTTTTAGCCTGGGTAATCTTAACCTGCATCTATGGGACCCACAAGCTTCCTAACACTTCAGAATCTATATTTTTACTCTTCAAACACCGGTTTCCAAGGGGAGAAATTAATAAATGATCAGACCAGAGTACAAGTATACCTCTCCAGTCTAACTATTGATCTTCCAAATGTCACCTAAAAAAAAACTAAGGACCTGATTTTCAGAAGCTTTACATGCTTAAAACTGGGTATTACATATGTAAATGCACTTTAACTGTGTTAGTGGGCTTTTTAAAATAATATATACTAGTTTTTTGTCAATAGATTTACTCACATAAAGTGCACTTAACATGGTAAATGGCTTTTGAAAATTGCTACAAAATTAAAGATACATTTACATGTAAGACTCCTTTGAAAATTCACCTGTAAGTCTAGCATATGACCCAATATATGTATTGGATTATCAATAAATTGAGTTAGGCCTATTGTTACCATTGCAGTTAAAAGCTCTTCATAATTGTGAACTAACAGGATTTCATTAACCCATAGATTAAAATTTCCTAAAACCAATAAAGAGGAAAGATCTATATGAACAGCAAGCAGAGATTCTATCGCAGGATAACTAGAGAGTATAAACCCAGGGCAAAATTAAAACAAGTATAAAGAACAGCCCACAGCACTTAACAATAGCATCATGTATCTCTGATCAATATCAACTTCAATCATGGTAAATATGGAATTTATTATTTCTTCATGGTCACCATTCTTCTTGTAACAGCAATAATCATATAATTGGCAATAATCACATAATTGGACATAATTGTTTTATCATAAAAAGATCTAATGGGGCCAGATGAGGTACATCCCAAGAAATCATGGGAACTCAGAGTTGTGCTGGCAGGTCCGCTGAAAGATCTGTTCAATAGATCCCTAGAAATGGGAGTGGTGCCATGAGATTGGACAAGAGCAGTTGTGGTCCTGCTTCATAAGAGTGGTAACAGAGAGTAGGCTAGAAACTACAGGCCAGTTAGCCTCATCTCGGTGGTAAGAAAATTAATGGAGACTCTGCTGAAAGAAAGGATAGTGAATTGTCTACAATCCAGTAAGTTACTGGATCCAAGGCAGCATGAGTTCATCAAAGGAAGGTCCAATCAGACTAATCACATTAATTATTTGCTTGGATGACTAGCGAATTGGATCAAGGAAGAGAGCTCAATGTGATTTACTTGGAGCTCAGCAAAGCTTTTGATATGGTCCTGCATAGGAGGCTTGTGAATAAAATGAGAAACCTGGGATGGACGCCAAGATGGTGGAGTAGACAGCAAACTGGTTGACTGACAGGAGATTGTTGCGTTCGTGCCTATTCTCACCCTCGCTCCACCCTCTCTACCTTTATGGCGACTCCCTTCGGCTCTGACTGACAGATGCTGCCACGGCTTCTTCCTGCCTCTTCGTCCCAGAATCCCTGAGCTGTCTTGATGTTAAGGATCCGCCATGTTCCTGATGACGTAAGGGTGAACTCACGCGCGCGCTCCAGACTTTGTACCAGCAAGGGCACGAACCTCGGGGGCGTCCCCCGTAGTGACGTCATCCGTTTTCAATTTAAAAGGTCTTTGTTTGCTAACCTCAAATGAGTTAGCAAGGAACTCCTTCGGGACTTGCTTCGGCAGTCCACGCTACTTGCAACAACGATCCGAGTCAGCAAGGGGAAACCTTTCTCCACTGTTCGGCCTTTTCAAACTTACCAGGAGTACCTGCTCCTCGGGGGCTCCACTCTCTCTCTTCTTGATTTCAGATTGTTGGATGGGATCCGGTACTCGCTCCTCGAGGGCCTACGTTCCCGAAGACTCAGAAGACTCCTATTGCCTGGAGGTGATCGCAGACGTGAACACAGTGAGTCCTATTACAGACAGGAACCGGTACTCGCTCCATGAGGGCCTATGTTCCTAATCTCTAAGACTCCCTTCAGTCTAAGATGTTATCGCAGGTACAGAGATCGTGAGTTACTATTGCAGATTGCAGATAGGAACCGGTACTCGCTCCATGAGGGCCTATGTTCCTAAATTTCTCCTAGCCTCTCTTCTATTTATTTATTTATTTATTTATTTATTTATTTATTTGATGAGTTTTATATACCGTTATTCGGTAAAGCCATCATAACGGTTTACAAAGTGAACATTTTTCTTAACAGTATTGAAACATAATAACAGAATAAGGATATATAGAGATTAACAAGTCAGGTCAAATAATTATTCTTAGGTTGGATGAGGAGGGAGGCAACAGTCAACTAAGGTGGTCCGCTACCACATTCTCTGTTTCTGCTAGGTACACTACTCATAGGAGCACGCCTTGCGACAGAGCGCAGAGCCATATCTTCACCGCCTCTTGACAGAGGAGGAATGAACAGGTGCCCCCGTTTATGTACCATATCTCCACCTGATTGTCTGTCTGGATCAAGACCACTTTGTGGAACAAGCAATCCCGAAATGCCCAAAGAGTATAGCGGATCACCCGAAGCTCCAGGAAGTTGATCTGGCACTGAGATTCTTGAGCCGACCAATGACCTTGCGTATGGAGGCTGTCCACATGTGCCCACCAACCTAGGGGGGATGCATCAATGGTTAGTACGACCTGGGCCGGGGAAACTTGAAATTGGACCCCCTGCTCCAGATTGGACAGATCCTCCCAACAGGACAGGGAAACCTGAAGAGGTTGCATAATGCAGATGCGCATTGAGGTCCTGGGTCACTTGCGACCACTGAGCTCTGTGCATGCCAGATGGACCAAGGGGGTAACACGGACAGATGCTGCCATATGACCCAGAAGGCAAAGCAGAAGGCAAGCCGAAACCTGCCGGCATCGGCGGACCAAACTCGAAAGGGACAATAGGGCAAACGCTTGATCATGGGGCAGAAACAGCCTGGCTTGAACTGTGTCCTATCTGGCCCTGATGAATTCCAGGCATGGCGTTGGGATGAGATGGGACCTGGAGTAATTGATGACAAACCCCAGAGACTGCTGCATCCCATTCTATTCAAGAAGCCAGCCCATATACAGTTATTGTGAGTTCTATTTCAGACTGCCTATAGGAACCAATACTCGCCTGTGGCTCCTGTTCCTGAATACTGAAGACTCTTTGTTGCATAAGAAGACATTACAGATATCTACTATTGTGAGTGTATCATCTACCACTGGCTATGTCCAGCATACCCTGTCTACTCACTACTTATGGTCTCTCCTTATAGCTCAGCAACTCAGAGATCATAGTTCCAGTATCAGAGGGACTTCAGCCCTGCCGGGTACATCAACTCAAATTTTGCGCAAAATGGCACCGGCCGTACGGCAACACGATTCGACTGCAGGAGGTCATTCCGGACCCCCGCTGGACTTTTGGCAAGTCTTGTGGGGGTCAGGAGGCCCCCCCAAGCTGACCAAAAGTCCCTGGGGGTCCAGCGGGGGTCCGGAACGACCTCCTGCAGTCGAATCATTTTTCCATACGGAAAAAACGATTCACGGTAGGAGATCATTCCGGACCCCCGCTGGACTTTTGGCAAGTCTTGTGGGGGTCAGGAGGCCCCCCCAAGCTGGCCAAATGTCTCTGGGGGTCCGGGAGCGATCTCCTACGCTCCTGCCGTCGGGGGACAAAAAAACAAAATGGCGCCGGCGCTACCTTTGACCTGTCATATGACAACGCACGGAGGTCCGAGAGTGAAAGATCACACCGGGACCCTTCCTCTGGACCCCAGGTAATTTAAGGCATTTTGGGGGGGGTTCGGGAGGGTGGGGGATTTATTTTAAAGGGTCGGGGTGGGTTTTAGGGTTGTTTTAGTGTGCTGGTTTTCCTGCCCTCCCCCTTCCCCTCCCCCCCCCCCACTGGACCCCAGGTAATTTAAGGCATTTTGGGGGGGGGTTCGGGAGGGTGGGGGATTTATTTTAAAGGGTCGGGGTGGGTTTTAGGGATGTTTTAGTGTGCCGGTTTTCGATTTACACGATTTACACAATATTTTAAAAACCCAAACTGCAACGATCCGATTCCCTCCCCCTCCCAGCCGAAATCGATCGTTAAGACGATCGATCACACGATTCACATCTCTACAAAGCATAGCAGATCGCTAACTCCTTGGCAGATTCCTAACAGATTGCTAACTCCCTAGCAAGATCCATAACAGATGCTACTCCTTCCCTCTGGGGGAGCAGAGCACTCACAGACTGCTAAACTCCTCCTCCTACAGGAGCCAAGTCTATCAGATTGCTATCTCCTCCCCTTGGGAGGAACTGATCGATATCAGATCGCTCACTCCGCCCTCCTGGTGGGGTGAGCACTAACAGAAATAGTGTGCAATGTTAAATGCAACCTATTCTGAAAAAAGAATGGTGTTAAGTGGAGTGCCACAAGGATTGATTTTGGGACTGGTTCTGTTCAATGTCTTTGTAAGCAACATTGCAGAAGGGATAGAAGGTTAAGTTTGTCTATTTGTAGATGATTCTAAAATCTGCAACAGAGAGGACATGCTTGAAGGTGTATGGAGAAAGAAAAATGATTTAAGAAAACTTGAAGAATAATCAAAAATTTGGCAGCTGGGATTCAGTGTCAAGGAGTGCAGAGTTATGCATCTGGGGTGCGGTAATCCAAAAGAGCTGTATGTGATGGGAGGTGAAATACTATGTGAATGACTGGAGAGGAACCTTGGAGTGATAGGGTTTGGCAATCTGAAGGTGGTGAAACAATGTGATAAGGCAATAGCTAAAGCCAGAAGAATGCCGAGTTGCATAGAGAGAGAAGTAACCAGATGGAAAAAGGAGGCAATAATGCCCTTGTATAGGTCCTTAGTGATGTCTCACCTCGAGTACCGTGTTCAGTTCTGGAGCCTGTATCTCAAAAAGGATAGAGAGAAGACAGAGGCAGTTCAGATAAGGGTGACCAAAATGGTGTGGGGTCTGTATTGGAAGACTTATGAGGAGAGGCTGAAGGATCAGAATATGTATACCCTGGAAGAGAAGAGGTACAGGAGAGATATGATGCAGACCTTCAGATACCTGAAATGTTTTAATGATGTATAAACTTGGAACCTTTCCCATTGGAAAGGAAACTGTAGAACTAGGGATAACAAAATGATAGATAGATCAGATTAATTTGTTGTTTTTTTTCTGCTCATTTTCCACATATTTCAAACATTATCCATTGTTATACAGGGCCATTTTCACTGCTGGCTAGCATAGTCATTACATTTTAATAACAAAATTAATCATATAAAGTTCTGAACATAGTGTGGATTGTGGGGTTACAGATGCAAACACTGAATTTATATCCTTGGCAACAGAATGTGTATGGCATGGTTAAAAAAACAGTTTGCATTATGGTTTATGTGCAAAGTTCAAAACTGTAAGTACATATTTTCTGGTATTATTCTCCAATGCACTCTTATGCAATAAATCAATAGAAAAGTTTTGTTCTAGTACATTTTCAAAAAATGCTCAGAAAATAAACCTCAAGGAGCACACTCATTAGTGATAGATATTCCCTAATAGGCTATGGACAATTTCACAATAGAAAGACAGAATTGACAAAGATGGTCCACAAGTGCCCAAGGGAACCTATAAATGTCTTGCACATTTGAAGAGATGAATATCAGTACATCATAAGGAATATTTTAGAAAGAACAAAGAAAACTGAGGAGTAATACAGCAGGAAAACAATAAACTGTAGAATGAAAAATGATTACATGGTAGAAATTTAGCACAATTTCCCTTGCAGCATATACTAGCACACAGCTCTATTAGCAGTAGAGATGGGAATTCAGGAGAAACAAAACAGGAAATGAGAAAACATTTCCTATTTTGTTTTGGATCATTTTCAAAACTGAACGAGTTAAATTCTGACAATATTTAGTTGGAATCTCATTTCATTTTGAAAATATTAAAAAAAAAATTAAACTGCTGTACATCAAAATGGCACCCTCCGCTGGAAAGGATGAGCTAGAGTTCATTAACTCTGCAGCAATGACCTCAGTGGACAGCATCAGTTGGTGAAGAAGAGCCGAAGAAAGAAGACACCGAAGAGGAACTCTGAGGCTTGGTCTCTGTGCCTGACCCTGGATCAAGACCCAAGCATCAGGACCTAGACTCTGGAATGGACCTCAGCAGTGGTCCTGGGTCCAGGCAGAGGCCATGACGTCGGCACCGGGTCTCAGGGCCAGGCTGCAGCATCGGGTCTGAGTCAAGGCCCAGGCATCAGGACCCAGCATCCAGGTCAGACCCTGGCCTAGGCTGAGGCCCAGGTACTGGGACCCAGGCTCCGGGCTGGGCCTCGGTATCTGGCCTGGGTCCAAGCTGAAGTCCCAGTGTCAGGACCCAGCCTTTGGGCAAGGCTGCAGTGTCTGGCCTAGGCCGAGGCTCAGGCATTGTGTCCCAGCATCCAAGCCTGGGCCTTGCATAGGGCCTAGGTTGAGGTCATATTGACCTACTGTGGTCTAGGCCTACATAAGACCAAGACTCAGTCTAGGTCTAGGCCAATGACTGGGCCTTGCATAAGCCTAGGTCAAATTAGATCACCATGACCTCAATTTAGGCTGAGGCCTAGGTCTCATATGCAGATCCCCTCCATACCAGATAAGTGGGGGCCGGGGAGGATTCTGGCCCCAGCATTTTTCTGGGTTGGAAGGATGCGTGAGAGGCACAGGAGGCTCTGTTTCCTTTTTGTTGTTTTTGTTTGTTTGTTTGTTTTTTTGAGAGGGGGGGGTCAATGTTTTTTTCATTTTTTTAAACTAAAGAAATGAAATCAACATTGCACAAAATGAAATTCATGGAGAAAAAGCCCCCCCCCCCCACCCCCCAAAAAAAAAAAAGAAATGAAAAACACAACAAAAATTTCCCTCTTCACACCCCTAATTTGAAGTGTATATCATAATCATGGCATCTGTTCTCCTGTAATTTTGTTGCTAGGGCACAGGGTACAAACACTGTTAGGGAAGTGCATTCATTTAAAACAAAACTGCAAAATGTGATGAATAAGGCTAATTTGTTTCACTAATTGGGCCCCCCTCGAATGAAACGAACCTAGGACATAGGCCGAAGCCCAAAGCAGGGATCGCAGCCTATGCCTGAGCATGACACCGGTGCCTTGGCCTAGGCCTGAAGCTAGGGCCTCACCTAGGACATAGGATGAGGCCCAAAGCAGGGGCTGTAGCTTATGCCCGAGTGCAACACTGGGGTCTCAGCCGAGGAATGGGCTGACTCAAGAGCCTCGGCTGAGACCCCGAAAATTAAACTAAAAAACAAAAATTTTCCTGATCTGTCAGGTATCGATGAAGGCCAGGTCCTAACACTGGGTTCTTGGCCAAGACCTAGGCCCAACAGCGTGACCCAACCCACAGGCTGTGTGCCGACATCTGGGACTTGGCCTTGGCCATGACCCGGACCCAGGTCCAATGCGTGATCCGGACTGAAGGCCAGGTCCTGATGCTGGGGCCTTGGCTCGCACCCAGGCTCGATGTCATGACTTGACCCAGAGGCTGGGTCCTGATGACCCAGGCCTGTCACTGGGGCCATGGCCCTAGGTGAGGCCCGGGCCTCAGAGCCCAGGCCTGGGAGATCCTCTTCAGGTGTCGTCTTCTTTCTTCAGCCTGCAGCATAATGATGGCATCCACTAGGGTTGCACTGGAGTTAATTACCTCCAGTGCAGTCACCCCAGCGATCGGCGCCATTTTAATGTATAGCAATTATACTTTCTAGCTAAATAATGCCATCTACTGTGGTTGTGCCAAAATTAATTAGCTCCAGCAATTGCCGTACATCAAAAAGGTGACATCAGTTGGGGTGAATTTAAGCACATCTGCAGTGGATGGCATCATATGGCTAGCAAGTGACGAAGAAAGAAGAAGACCAAGAAGAGGCTGTGGCAGATCGCTGTGGCTTCCGCCAACACAAGGCCAAGGTTTCGGCCTAGTCTGAGATGACATATCCCCAGTGGACCTGGTAAGTGGAGGCTGGGGGGACTCTGGCCCTGGCATTTTTCCAGGAGGGTTGGAAGAAGAGCTCATTTTCAATTTGTTTTTTTTCATACAAATGAAACTAATCAAGCAATCCATAAACCAAAATTTGTGGCAAAAAACCTCCCAAAAATGAGCCGAAAAACAAAAACTATTTTTCTCCCCTGCACATCCTTAAAAACCATCCCTTGCTGAGGAATTCTTGGATAGATTTGTCATAAACTGAGGTGGAGGGGAAGGACACCAACCAAGCACAACCAAGAGCTCAGGGTGTGCCTTCCTCCCTCTCTTGTCTCTTCTTCTTTTTCTCCCATGCATGACGATGGCAGCAGTATGAAGAGAACATCAGTGCCTTGGCAAAGGAGGCATAAAAATTGTAGTCATGAGACTTGCAGCCTGCCATTCGGTCTTTTTCTGTCATCATATTTCTCTATTTCAAGGTTTCCAGCAATGGCAGGAGTTCTCCAAGACACCAACAGAGGGGCAAAGAAGCAGCAAGAATGGGAAGAATGTTCCAAAGCATCAAAAGAGAGCACCATCAATAGTGGCATGAATCTTTGAAGGCAGCATGAGAGGCAAAGTGACACCAAGAGTGGTATCAACATCCTAAGGCAACATGATGGGGAAGCAAAGCAGAAAAGGTAGTTGGGAAAACACCAAGGCACCGATAAAGGAAGAAACAACACAAAGAGTGGCATTAACACACGGAGATGGTTTTCAGGGGTGATGAGTCAGACGAACTGAACGAAATCACTGTCAACCTGGAAGATGTAGTAGGTCAGATTGACAAACTAAAGAGTAGCAAGTCACCTGGACCAGATGGTATGCATCCTAGGGTACTAAAGGAACTAAAAAATGAAATTTCTGACCTATTAGTTAAAATTTGTAACCTATCATTAAAATCATCTATTGTACCTGAAGACTGGAGGGTGGCCAATGTAACCCCAATATTTAAAAAAGGCTTCAGGGGCGATCCGTGTAACTATAGACCAGTGAGCCTAACTTCAGTGCTGGGAAAAATAGTGGAAACTATCCTCAAGATCAAAATTGTAGAGCATATAGAAAGACATGATTTAATGGAACACAGTCAACACGGATTTACCCAAGGGAAGTCTTGCCTAACAAACCTGCTTCATTTTTTTGAAGGGGTTAATAAACATGTGGATAAAGGTGAACCAGTAGATGTAGTGTATTTGGATTTTCAGAAGGCGTTTGACAAAGTCCCTCATGAGAGGCTTCTACGAAAGCTAAAAAGTCATGGGATAGGAGGCGATGTCCTTTCGTGGATTACAAACTGGTTAAAAGACAGGAAACAGAGAGTAGGACTAAATGGTCAATTTTCTCAGTGGAAAAGGGTAAACAGTGGAGTGCCTCAGGGATCTGTACTTGGACTGGTGCTTTTCAATATATATATAAATGATCTGGAAAGGAATACGACGAGTGACGTTATCAAATTTGCGGATGATACAAAATTATTCAGAGTAGTTAAATCACAAGCAGACTGTGATACATTACAGGAGGACCTTGCAAGACTGGAAGATTGGGCATCCAAATGGCAGATGAAATTTAATGTGGACAAGTGCAAAATGTTGCATATAGGGAAAAATAACCCTTGCTGTAGTTACACGATGTTAGGTTCCATATTAGGAGTTACCACCCAAGAAAGAGATCTAGGCGTCATAGGAGATAATACATTGAAATCGTCAGCTCAGTGTGCTGCAGCAGTCAAAAAAGCAAACAGAATGTTAGGAATTATAAGGAAGGGAATGGTTAATAAAACGGAAAATGTTATAATGCCTCTGTATCGCTCCATGGTGAGACCACACCTTGAATACTGTGTACAATTCTGGTCGCCGTATCTCAAAAAAGATATAGTTGCAATGGAGAAGGTACAGAGAAGGGCAACCAAAATGATAAAGGGGATGGAACAGCTCCCCTATGAGGAAAGGTTGAAGAGGTTAGGGCTTTTCAGCTTGGAGAAGAGATGGCTGAGGGGGGATATAATAGAGGTCTTTAAGATCATGAGAGGTCTTGAACGAGTAGATGTGACTCGGTTATTTACACTTTCGAATAATAGAAGGACTAGGGGGCATTCCATGAAGTTAGCAAGTAGCACATTTAAGACTAATCGGAGAAAATTCTTTTTCACTCAATGCACAATAAAGCTCTGGAATTTGTTGCCAGAGGATGTGGTTAGTGCAGTTAGTGTAGCTGGGTTCAAAAAAGGTTTGGATAAATTCTTGGAAGAGAAGTCCATTAACTGCTATTAATCAAGTTTACTTAGGGAATAGCCACTGCTATTAATTGCATCAGTAGCATGGGATCTTCTAGGTGTTTGGGTAATTGCCAGGTTCTTGTGGCCTGGTTTGGCCTCTGTTGGAAACAGGATGCTGGGCTTGATGGACCTTTGGTCTGACCCAGCATGGCAATTTCTTATGTTCTTATGTTCTAAAAGCACCATGAGAGGTGCAAAGCAGCTGCTTTGCTGTCATACCCCAAGGTGTAGAATCTGGGGTATACGGCAAGGTGAGTGACAGCAAGACATTCAAGGTGTAAAGCCTAGAAATGGCAGCAATGCTGAGTGGAAGAAAGACCCCTAAAGTCTAGGATAAGGGATATAGAAGCAAGGCAAAGTGAAATGGGAGTTGTCTGTTTTCCTGTTGAAGCAAGCACTTGCCACTTGTCAGATTTAGAACAAGATTTGCTATAGTCTGTATATGTATTTTGTCACTTTTCAGTATCAGATCTGTCTGCCATATCCCTGATACATAACGTTAAGTGTTTTCCTACAATTCTGCCTACCTGCATGCCCCAGATGTGCTATCTAAAGGGTCTTATAGCCACATGTCTATCTTTCATGCCCCAGATTTACCATTAGAGAACTTGCTGCCAGAGATCTACCTGTCATGCCCCTGATATTCTACCTTAGGGGTTGTGCTGCTACCGCTTTGCCTACCTACCAACTTGCTGTTAATATGCCTATCTGCATGCCTATTATGTACAAACATGGGAGATGTGGTTCCCTCATTTTGTTTGCTGTTTAGATCTCTGCCTAGTTCTCCCTTCCTGTCTGTTTGCTGGCTATATGTTTTGTTGGTGTTTTCTCCCCAGAAAAATAAATTTGAAAAAAAAAAAGGTTTCTCCTCTCTCCCCAATTCTTTTCTGGTTCTTCATTTTGTTGTACCCCCTCTACAATCCCAGCCTAATTCCCCCACCATGTTTCCTTGTTGGCTATACTGAGATTATATGTCCCCAGAAAAAAAAATTAAAAAAGAAAAAATGTATAGTTTTTTCTTCCACCCATCTCTTTTGATGTTTTGTGATACATCTCTAGGTTCCCAGCCTAGTTCTCCTGCCATTCTTCTTTTTTGATTATACTGGGGATACACTGCTCCATAAATCCTCAATCAGAAGAAAGAAATGCAGGCACAACCAAAAAGATGCACAGGAGAAACTTTCAACATGTTCTGAATGTAGTAAAAGTTTCAGTAGGAAGAGAAAAATAATGCAACACCAGAAAATCAACAAAGGGAAGACATAATGTTCAGCTACAGCATACGAGAAAAGCTTTCCTAATAAAGTAAATCCTCACAAATTACCAGAAAAGCCATACTGAAAAGAGACTATTATATGTTCTGATTGTGCTAAACAAAATTCAATCAGAAAACAAATTTCATTAAAAAAAAGAACACAAAATTCCCAGGAGCAAGATCATTTTAAAATAGGGAATATAATAAAAGCTTATGTCACAAAAGTGATACTGATGACAGATAATTATTTTATACTAAATCTGACAAATAGCAAATGCTTCAACAGAAAGATAGTTATCTCCCATTCCATGCTGCCTTGCAACAATACCCCCTATCTTACATCTTATAGGTCTCTCTTCCATTTAGCATTCCTGCCATACCTAGACTTTGCACCTTGAGTTTCTTGCTGTCACTGTTTTCATCAGACTCTATACCTTGGGGTGTTCTTGCAATTTGGGTGGGGGAGCTGCTTTGCACCTCTCATGGTGCCTTTGTGTGTTTTTACAACTCTGTGCTCCTTTGTATGTTTATTGTTCTTTTGGGGTTTTCCTGCTACCTTTTCTGCTGATTTCCTTCTTCATGGTGCTTTAGGATATTGATGCAACTCTTGATACCATTTTGCCTCTCATGCCGTCTTTGAGGATTTATGCCACTGTAGTTGGTGTCCTCTTTTAAAGCCTTGTAATATTCTGTAGGGGTGTGCATTCGGATTGACCGCATTAGTAAAACGCAACTCATATTTTTTTTTTACTTAAAAAATTGATTCGACATAAACGATCGGATTTCCCACATATCGAACATAGATATGTTCGATATGTGGGAAATCGCGATTGTTGAGCCAAAATAAAAATATAAACCCCCTCACCCTCCTTAATCCCCCCCCCCCCCGACTTACCACAACTCCCTGGTGATGGAGCGAGGAGTGAGGACGCCATTTCTGCAATCCTTGGCGAGAAGCATGTGACGTCGGCGGCACGTCGAGTGACGCTGGCGTCACGTGATTCCCGGCTCGTTCGCGCCGGACGGCTCGTTCGGCCCAAAAAGAACTTTTGGCCAGCTTGGGGGGGCCTCCTGACCCCCCCAAGCTGGCCAAAAGTTCTTTTTGGGCCGAACGAGCCGTCCGGCGCGAACGAGCCGGGAATCACGTGGCGCCGCGTCACTCAGACGCGGCGTCACGTGATTCCCGGCAAGTTCGCGCCGGACGGCTCGTTCGGCGCGAACAAGCCGGGAATCACGTGACGCCGACGTCACGTGATTCCCGGCGAGTTCGCGCCGGACGGCTCGTTCGGCCCAAAAAGAACTTTTGGCCAGCTTGGGGGGGTCAGGAGGCCCCCCCAAGCTGGCCAAAAGTTCTTTTTGGGCCGAACGAGCCGTCCGGCGCGAACGAGCCGGGAATCACGTGACGTCGCGTCTGAGTGACGCGGCGCCACGTGATTCCCGGCGAGTTCGCGCCGGACGGCTCGTTCGGCCCAAAAAGAACTTTTGGCCAGCTTGGGGGGGTCAGGAGGCCCCCCCAAGCTGGCCAAAAGTTCTTTTTGGGCCGAACGAGCCGTCCGGCGCGAACGAGCCGGGAATCACGTGACGCCGCGTCACTCGACGTGCCACCGACGTCACATGCTTCTCGCCAAGGATTGCAGAAATGACGTCCTCACTCCTCGCTCGATCACCAGGGAGTTGTGGTAAGTCTGGGGGGGGGGGATTAAGGAGGGTGAGGGGGTTTAAATTTTTTTTTTGCACATATGTACATATACCCAACTCATTGGATTTTTTTTATGTCCATATTGGCCGCAAGTGGGACCCCCTTTCGGACATAAAAAATATGAACATAAAATTTTGCTCTGCACATCCCTAATATTCTGTGTCCAAACTCTCTGGAGTCACAAGTAGGAAGCTGAAAGAAACCCTGAATAATTTTATTTTGAAAACATTCAGAATAGAAAGTGTTAAATTTTATTATGGGGTCATATGAGGTATTTTTACTCTATAGTTGGGGGTCTGTGACTTTGGTAAAATGCTGTGGACCATTTTAAATTTGCTAACAGAACCAGTTTAGAAGAAAATTTGGGTTTCAGAATCAAATTTTCAAGAAAAGCAATCTCCATTTCACAGATGCGGTGGAAAATTCCTGTCATTGTGTATGCAAATGAACTAGTCTACACCATTTGGTGAGCATGTGCTGAGAGGTGTGAAGAGGCTGGTGGAATAACACATTTGAGTTCCCCATTGATCAAGTAATCCAGATTCCATCCAGATTCATAATTAGGCCAAAGTATAAAGAAGGGGATATTTCTGTGCTAAACATATATTAAAACTTTCCCTAAAAGATCTTGGAGAACTATTTAAGCTGATGTCAGTGACAGTGGAAGGATTCTTTCCAAAGGGAGAGTGAAGATTGTAGTGAGAGAGATTGTCGGTTGGCAAAGACAGAGAGCAGAAAGATTTTCACAACTCAGCTCTTCCAGAGCCTGCTATAACTTACTTAAAAGGGATAGAAACATACAGATAGGAAGGCACATATTTTCAGTGTGAATGATGAGTATATGTGTGTCTGGTTAGTGAGCAATTTAATTGTGTAAAAGCAAAAAGGTCAAGGCAAGGGACAGGTGAGGACAGTTAAACTGTTAATTGCAATAACAGTGGCTGAATCATGAAAGTAATTATCAGTCTTTGATCAATTAATTAAAATGCTGAATGAGACTAGGAAATAAATCTGGGAAGGGTGATTGTGATCCCGTACTCGGTTTCCCATTATTTTGAATTATGTATACTCATCTCTTGCATGAGGAGACCAGTGAGAGCTCTCATAAGTAAATGAAGGAGAGTTAGGAGATATCTCTCTTGCACAAATAGAATAATCTCTGAATATATATCCCTTTCATATTCAGAGCAGAGTGTCTGTTAAGTACAGAAGCTCAAGTAAAGATCAAACTGTTGTAATCCTTGTGCTATGCTATGCTGAGACCTCCAGGTTTGTATTTAGCCCTGAATGCTACAAAGCAGCTAGATGACATATATATCTAGCCTACACATGTATCCCACTGTAAGGGTTATAGCAGTGAGTAAGATTGGCTTCTTGTGGGAGCAGCACAGCACATAAAGTGAAAAGGAAAAGTGTATGATTCCTGGAGAGACGCATTGACCTCCTGGAAAGAAAATAATACACTGGGTTCCAATTCCAGTCCAGTGTGATTGAAAGCAGATGAGAGAATATTGCAGCAGTGCTTTGCTTTATCACCATCAAAATTCTCAGAAGAATACCGAGTTGTATCTACAACCTGGTAAGAGACTGAATTGCAAATAAATGGCCCAGGACAAAAGGAACTCAAGCAAATGTGTGTATACAGAAAGAGAGAGAGATTGTGAGACTATACTGTACTGCACTTAAAAGAAGGAAACACTAAATTAACACACACTCAGAAGATTGCCGATAATAGAATAGGTGGACTACATGCCATTCTTTTGATTAAAGCTTAGGCAGTTGAGAATAAGAAAACTGAATTATTTTTATTTTATTTTATTCACTTACAGGCCAATACAGTACAGTGCACTCCGACAGAGCACACTGTTAACCTGCACTTGGATGCGCGTTTTCCCTTACCCCTTATTCAGTAAGGGGCAGAAAAAAAAGGCGTCCAACCCACGGCAGCTAATAGCGCCCTCAACATGCAAATGCAAGTTGATGGCCCTATTAGCTATGCCCGCGAGATACAGTAAGTAAAATGTGCAGCCAAGCCGCACATTTTACTTTCAGAAATTAGCGCCTACCCAAAGGTAGGCGCTAGTTTCTGCCGGCACCGGGAAAGTGAACAGAAAAGCAGTAAATACTGCTTTTCTGTGCACCCTCCAACTTAATATCATAGCAATATTAAGTTGGAGGTCCCAAAGGGTGCAAAAAGTAAAAAAAAAAAAAAAGAAAAAAGAACTTAAATTGGGCTGAAAACCGGACGCTCAATTTTGCCAGCGTCTGGTTTCCGAGCCCGTGGCTGTCAGCGGGCTCGAGAACCGACGCTGACAAAATTGAGCATTGGCTGTCAAACCCACTGACAGCCGCCGCTCCGGGTCAAAAGGAGGCGCTAGGGACGCGCTAGTGTCCCTAGCGCCTCCTTTTGCCCGTTTCGACCGCACCACCTAATTTACATACTGAATCACGCGCACCGGCCACTCGCCGGTGCTCATGCCGGGAGAGTGGGCGTTCGTCTGCTCTCCCGCATTTTTACTGAATCGGCCCATTAGATAGCCAAGTTCAGCAAGGCTACAATACAACATAAAAGGAAACACTAAATTAACACACCCTCAGAAGATTGCTGATAATAAAATAGGTGGACTACACACTATTCCTTTGATTAAAGCTTAGGCAGGTGAAAGACAAAGCCAGGAGATTACGCCAGGAGAAAGATCCCCTTCAGCTATTCAAGCTGCAATCACTACCTGCGCTTTGCCAGCCACGCTAGCTGACACTGGTGGAGGAGACAAAGGGCAGCATCTTTTCAACAGAGTCAGCTAAATGTATACATCAAGGACTCAACACACAGTCTAGCTAGACCACCAAAACACAACTGAGATATCTACCACAGCCCAAAATAGTGTAAGAGAGAGAGAGATGAGGAAATAACACACAGTAACTCTGGTGTAATATTGAAGGAAAAACAGAGAATTACATACAGATTGATTCAAATCTCACAAGTAAAGAGAGAAAGAGCACATAAGAAAAGGAAAAGACAAGAAAAACACAGATACAAACAGGGGAATAATAGTTCTAATTCTTACTATTTACTCAGGAAAGAAGCCATTGCCACTGGGTCGAGGGATTGCGTGCCGGCAGCAATGATGTGGACCAGTTTCATTTTATATTGAGCTTTGTTATGGATGAATTAGAGTTTGCTTAGAATTTGCTTACTTCAGGTGCACACGAAGGGGCGCAGAAAGGAGGCAAGCTCCTTTGTTGCATTCCTTCGTGTGCACGTCAATGGCACGTGCCTACCGTCGCAAGCATCTCCGGCTTTGCAGCCAATCCTCTCTGCCCTCGGTGGTGTTGGCATCTTCCTGCTCTCCACTGTGGGAGGAGGAGTGCTTCCTTGTGCGATCTCGCACCGGCCTTTCCTCCTGCCCCCATCGGGACTCCGGTGATCCTGGGGTCAGGGTACTTTAAACTCTGGCATTGTAACCGGTCCTCTCTGTCCTCAGTGGTGGTGGTGAATAGGCAGAGGGGCAAGCTGAGGGTGGGAGCCAACCGGTCAACTCCAGCATCTTTCTGTTCTCCTCTGCAGGGGGTGGGGACACTTCCTTGCATGATCTATTGCTGGCCTTTCCTCCTGCCCCCGTCAGGGCTCCGGTGATGCTGGGGCAGGGATGCTTTCAACTCTGGCGTTGCAGCCGGTCCTTACTGTCCTCGGTGGTGGTGGTGGGCAGGCAGAAGGGTAGGCTATGGGTGGGAACCGGCCGGTTGGCGCCGGCCCCCATCCACAATATGTGGAGAACAGATAAGAATTTAAGAATCTAAGATAAGATATAGATTTTGTTAATTTTCTTTGGATTGAACTATAGATATAGATATAGATACATATTTTAGAGATATTTGCTAGCCAGCTTTACAGGGTTACCACATTACATATCAAGAATTCTCTGATATTTTAAACTAAGAATGATGCAACCAGAATAGTTAATTTTATTGTTTGATATTTGGCATTGAGATGTGCATTACTGGAAACTATGCTAAGCTGCTCTTTATACATACCACTTAAAGAGAGAGAAAACTTTTTTTTTCCATGTAATTTCTTTTATGCATGCATAATGTTGTGGATGTATATGATAATAAATGCCTTACAATACTCTCTTTAGAATTTAGACAAGATAATTTTTGTCATTTTAAAAGTTCAGTTTTAGAATTCATAAATGTTTACTCTTCTTCCTCATTGTCTGTATAATCAAGTGTTACAGATGCACATCGCCACTGGCTCTTGACAGCAGTGTTTTAAACAAGCCTAAGTGGTGGAAAATGTAAGGATTTAGTTTATTTGTTGAGATGGATACACTTTGAATTGAACAGCTCTATGACTCAAGCTCCTTGGAAGAAAAAAACACGTTAGACTGTAATCACTTTACAAATTGTGCATATACCAGTAATAAATCTGGGCAGCTTTAAAAGGACTTGTACTAGACTTGAACACATATGAAAAATGTATTTATATATACTGTAAATTTCTAGTATCCTCATTTTTATGCCAGGATGGAACTGTCAGGAGGGCAACAGTTACCAACCCTGCACAGTAAGAGTGAGGGGACCCCTCCCATACGTTATAGAAACATTCCCAAAATGAAATCACCAAACAGCTTCAAGGGGAATATAAATTTTATTTATTTATTTATTTAACAGTTTTATATACCGACCTTCATAGTAAATAACCATATCGGATCGGTTTACATTTATCAAGGGGTATAACTGGAGTAACAATTCAATTGAACGAAGATAACCATAGGTGGGAATAAGTCA
The DNA here is from genome assembly GCF_901001135.1 of Rhinatrema bivittatum. Classification (NCBI taxonomy): domain Eukaryota; kingdom Metazoa; phylum Chordata; class Amphibia; order Gymnophiona; family Rhinatrematidae; genus Rhinatrema; species Rhinatrema bivittatum. The sequence continues at coordinate 36,204 of NW_021821037.1, read as the reverse complement.
AAGTTACAATCAACAGGGGAGGAGAACATGGCTGCAGCTTTCGTTATGACATATTAACAAGAATCTTACCTTTAGAGATGTGCATCCATTTTGTTTTATGTAATTACTTTTTGTGCATATATTTTTATGCACACAAAATTGTATACATGAAAATAAAATCTATTTTGTGCATGTGCATGCATGCATAGTGCATAAAAACACATTTCACACCTGTAAGTAATGAAACACAGCAAAATCAAATTTAAAAAATGCATCAAAAACAAATACAGTTTTTCCCATGCAAACCCATACTAACCTACGTACTCAAACCCTCTTTATATACCTACTTCAAATAATCCAAGCCCACTGTCAAACTCTGATGCCATGGGTGGAGAAGGGAAGATCTCTTCTCAAGATCATAAGAAAAACAGTTTTCAGACCAAATGACCTGCCATGGACAAGTAAGGCCAGTCATTTCGGGGATGAAGTTGTCATGGTCTGGCAGGATGAAATCAGGGAGAACCCATGCAGGAGCAATAAAGGATTGAAGGACAAGACTGGAGCTGGACTTCTGACTAACCATCCACGTCCTCTGCAGGTTGAACAGTTGGGTACTGGGGGACAGTAGAGCTTTCCTCCTGGCAAACGTCATGGTGCTTCCAGGTACTGGCTGGGAGCTGGATACAGATACAGGTTTACAGATGAATATAGCTATTGACTGGGATCTGGATACAGGTACTGGCTGGGAGCTAGAACCAAGGACAAGGGAAAGGCCTGGGGAATAGACAAGGGATTGGACTGGGCAGGGCAAGGACCAGAGAAGGGCTGAACTGAATAAGGACAGGACTGAACAAAAAAAAATTGCTGGTACTGAACTGTGGAATTCTCTTCTAACAGAGATTAGGGCGGAGGAAGACTTACTTCACTTCAGAAAGCTCCTCAAAACTCAATTTTTTAAACATGCCTTTGCTGACTAATGTTATCATTCCCTGTAAACCTTTGTGTTCTGATGTTTTGATGATTTTATTTATGTGTAATTTTATTTTGATTTTGTATGTCGTGTTATTTGATGTTACTTGTATGTATGTGAATTGTAATCTGCTGAGATTTTCAGATTGGCGAAATATAAATTGGTCTAAATTAATAAATAAGGAATGAACAAGGTCAGGACTAGACAAGCAACAGGAAACAAGAAAACCCAACAGGGCACGAGATGGGGCAAGCTAATCCTAATAGGCCTAGAGGCTGCAAGGTAAGAAAGAAAAGCACAGAGCATGGCAAGGAGGCTTGATAGCCTACAGAGCAAGGAAAGAAGTCCTGGCAGGGCCCAGAGCAAGGTAAGAGGCCAAGAAAGGCCACAAGGCAAGGAAAGAGGCCAAGAAGGGTCACAAGACAAGGCAGGAAGCCTAGGTAGGCCACACTTCACTTGCCTGCCTGACTGCCTACACATATAAGTACTGTCACAGCTCACGCTGTTGCGCGTTCTAGTGCCTTGCTCTGCCTGAACTTTCCATCTCTGCCTTTGCCTCACATCCAGTGGCTTGTCCCACCCATTCATGACATCATCACTGGAGACTATAAGAAGCCTGAGCGAACACCAAAGGCCTAACTTTAATTGCCTGCCTGCCTGCACATATAAGCACTGTCAGAGCACGCGCTGTTGTGCCTTGTAGTGAATTGCTCTGCCTGAACTTTCCAGCTCTGCCTCTGCCTCGTGTCTAATGGCCAGCCCTGCCTACTCATGACACCATCGCTGGAGGACTGTAAGTAGCATGTGCCAATGCTGAAGGCGACACTTTCTGCACCTCCTCGTGCGTCCCGAGTGCAAGGGAGTTTTTTTGGACTTTGTGTTTGATTACATTTTGCTTTATTTTTGGGGTTGTCATTTTGTCTTACTTCTAGGTATGATTTGCCTCACTTTACCTTCTCTTTTTAGTATTTTTGTGAACATGTCTAGTGGACTAAATAATACTATATTAGTTATAACAGGTCAGGGAAGGTATGGTGATTTAGCCATGTCAGGAATAGCTATCGCACTATTAATCATTCTATCATTATCCCACATACTCAACACAAGCAGTTCCAACAGATTCCCATATTTAAAAGTTTCAATGCATTACAGAAGCATGGCTGCTTGATTCTGAAAATGTTTTGTTAGTATAGCTCTACCTGAATAATTACATCCCTTTCTCAAAACCATGTAAATTATGGAAGGGTGGTAGATTATTAATTATTTGTAAAAAAGAACTATTAATGTCTGAGCATTCTCATGATATTGATTCTCCACATGACGTTCTATATATTAGTAATAAAGACTAGGGTATTTGCCTGTTCTACTGTCCCCCAGGATCCTTAGATTGTTCCTATTCCCCAGTAATTGTTTGTCTTTTGGAGATAAGACAAGAGCTGAATAACATAATTCTATTAGGCAATTTCAATTCCCATGTTGATACTTCACCACGCTCTTCCTCATGTGAAGGTTTTCTTTCAGCCATGAGCTCATTAGGATGAGAACAGAAAGTTACTGTCCCCACTCACAAGAAGGAGCACACTTTGGATTTAGTATTTTTAAGTGAGAAAATGATTGCTGAAAACTTTTCTGGGATTAATTGTCAGGAGTCTCTAAGTAGTGACAATTTCCTGCTAAGCTTTCCTTTTTCATTCACAAACACAAAAGCATATGAAATGACTAGTAGCAATAAAATATGGAGTAGAGAATCCTATGAAATTGATAAATTGAAAGTAATATGGATTTCTTGTATTTTAAACCCCTTAAAAAAGAACATAAAGGAAACTGTCTAATTGGACAGAATCATTAACAAAGAGCCTTGATAGTCTTGCACTTATCAAAGAAATCTCTATACACAGAGCAAATAGAGTCCCATGGTTCACCCCAGAACTTAGATGTCTTAAATCAACACTCCATAAAATTGAACGATGTTGGCATAAAATGAAGAATGTTGATGATTTTGACAATTATAAAGTAACCCTAGAGAAATAGCACAATGCAGTAATGTCTTCTAAAAAGACATTCATAACCAAATCAATACAAGAAGCTGGAAATAGTTCTAAAGAACTATTTATTTGTGTCTAAACTTACTGATGGGAATAAGAGTTAAAATCATAAATATATTAATCAAACTCAAGGTAAACTAAAACCCAATGAGTTTGCTAATCATTTTGTTGATAAAATTTCCAAATTAAATGATAAATTCGCTGCATTACCATTTCTGAATGATTTGGAAAATAATGATTAGACTGTATCTTGCTGGTCTAACTTTGAGCCAATTGGCTCTACTGATGTTATTTAAAATTAAAAAGAAGAATCCCTCAAATTGCCCATTATATCCCTGTAGTTCAACTATCATGAGAATGATGATTGACAACATAAGTAGTGCGTTAACATTATTAATTAACCAGTCCCTTGAAACAGCCACTATGCTGCCTCTCTTAAAGAAAGCATCAGTATGTCCTTTGATTAAGGTGCATCTGGAGATAGCATTGATTTAAATAATTACAAGCCAATCTCTTCGAGTTCTTCTTTAGCAAAAGTTATTGAGTCTGCAGTATCGAAACAATTATAGCAATCTTTAGATGATAATTCAATTTTAGATAATTTTCAATATGGATTTAGACCAAAATTCAGTACTAAGATAGTATTAAGATCTAATTTAAGTTTTATAATTAGGGAAATTGACAATGGTTCTAGCTTTGTCCTTGTCTTACTAGATTTATCATCTGCATTTGACACCCACTTATGCTCTAGACTTTTGCAAATTGGCTTAAAAGATTAAGTTCTCCAATGGTTCACATCATATTTCTCTGACAGAGTCTTTCAAGTCAGAATGGGCTCCACTAGCTCATCATGGTTCCCCCTTAGTACTGGAGGAGTTCCTCAAGGGTCATCCCTTTCAGCAATTCTATTTAACAACTACATAAGAGCACCATGTAAACTCTTATCTGATCTCGGACTTCATTATTATCTCTATGCTGAAGACATTTAGTTTTTGATTCTATGCCAAAGTAATGTGAAAAGTACTCTGAGCCTACTTTACCATTTATCTTACTTTTATATCATTATGGTTTCCCATAATTGGTTGTCACTTAATGTAGGAAAAAACTGAACTCATTCATTTACATTAGCATGATGGCTTATGTTTCCTTAACATGTTTTTCTTTCAAGGCATACAAATCCTTATTATGGATGTAATGCAAAACCTTGGAGTCCTAACTGATTCTAAATTATTATTTTCAACACACATTAAATCTCTTATACAAACTTCCTACTGGAAATTAAGGATGTTACGATGATTAAAACCCTATCTTGAATTTTCTAATTTTTGTACAATTTTACAGCAGTGCTTTTTTCAAATTTAGATTATTGTAATTCCTTATTCCTAGGACTACCAATATGTACATTACAATCCCTACAGATAATCCAGAATTCAGCTGCAAGGATCTTAACTGGTACTTCAAGGTTTTCACCCCATTTCACCTGTTTAAATTCACTACTTTGGTTACCAGTTAATTACAGAGTGCATTATAAGGTTTTAGTTTTAATTCATAATACTCTGACATGATGCTCCTCTTTGTTTAAACACCTTGTTAAAAATTCACCATGCTGTTAGAAATCTTAGATCTGAAGGTCAGTCTTCTTAATATTCTAAACCATAAAAACATATGGCTTGCAGATTCCAGGGATATAGTAGGGGTGTGCATTCGTATTGAACATAAATGTAAAATGCTACTTTTTTTTTTTTTTAACTTAAAAAAGTGATAGGACATAAACGATCGGATTTCCAACTTATTCAACATAGCTATGTTGAATAAGTTGGAAATCGCGATTGTTGATCCAAAATAAAAATTTAAACCCCTCACCTTCCTTAATCCCCCCCCAAAGACTTACCACAACTCCCTGGTGATCCAGCGAGGAGTGAGGACGCCATTTCTGAAAGCCTTTCCGAGGAGCACGTGACGTCGGCGTCACGTCGGAGTGACGCGGCGTCACGTGATTCCCCGCGGGTTCGCGCCGGAACGCTCATTCGGCCCAAAAGGAACTTTTGGCCAGCTTGGGGGGGCCTCCTGACACCCCCAAGCTGGCCAAAAGTTCCTTTTGGGCCGAACGAGGGTGCCGGAGGGAACCCGCGGGGAATCACGTGACGCCGCGTCACGCCGACGTCACGTGATTCCCCGTGGGGTCGCTTCCGGGATCCTCGTTTGGCCCAAAAGGAACTTTTGGCCAGCTTGGGGGGGCCTCCTGACACCCACTGTTAAACAGGTAGAGAGTCCATCAAGCTAGGTTGAGAGAACATTGTACAAATATCATCTTTGGGTGAGTATCCTCACTCCGAAGGACATCAAATCTTCACAAGAGTGTACTGTTCTGTTCGTACATCTCACTCTGAATGTCAAAGTGGCCCCCTAACCCCTACACTACTACTTAAACCTCACCTCATGTAACTAGGTGGGCCTCATATAGAGGTATAAATACTAGGGATATGAATCGTTTTTTGACGATTTAAAAAAATCGTCAGATATTTTTTAAATCATCAAAAATCGTTAGAGTCACGATACAATAGAAATTCCCCCGATTTATCGTGAAAAATCGTAAATCGGGGGAAGGGGGAGGGCGGGAAAACCGGCACACCAAAACAACCCCTAAACCCACCCCAACCCTTTAAAACAAATCCCCCACCCTCCCAAACCCCCCCAAAATGTTTTAAATTACCTGGTGGTCCAGTGGGGGGTCTTGGCGCGATCTCCCGCTCTAGGGCCATCGGCGCCATTTTGGCTGCCAATAATATAAATGGTGCCGATGGCCCGATAAAAAAACCCCACCCAACCCTTTAAAATGACCCCCTTAGCCCCCCCCCCCATCAAAAAACCTTTTAAAATTACCTGGTAGTCCAGCAGGGGCGCGGGGAGCGATCTCCCGCTCTCGGCCATCGGCTGCCACTAATAAAAATGGTGCCGATGGCTAGCGGCTGCCAGTACTGAAAATGGCACCGGCGCTAGCCTTTGCCCTCACTATGCCATAGGGGCCAACCGTCAGCCCCTATGACATAGTGAGGGCAAAGGTAGCGCCAGCACCATTTTGAATACTGGCAATATGGCCTGAGTGCAGGAGGTCGCTCCCGGACCCCCGCTGGACTTTTGGCAAGTCTTGTGGGGGTCAGGAGGCCCCCCAAGCTGGCCAAATGTCCCTGGGGGTCCAGCGGGGGTCCGGGAGCGATCTCCCGCACTCAGGCCGTATTGCCAGTATTCAAAATGGCGCCGGCGCTACCTTTGCCCTGTCACATGGTAAGGGCAAAGGGCCATCGGCGCCATTTTTTATTAATGCAGCCGATGGCCTGAGAGCGGGAGATCGCTCCCCGCGCTCCCGCTGGACCACCAGGTAATTTTAAAACCTTTTGGGGGGGTTTGGGAGGGTGGGGGAGGGTTTTTTGATTATCGGATCAGGCGCAGCGATAAAAATTTTAAGATTTGGATCGGAACCGGAACCGATCAGATTCCGGTTCTGATTCACATCTCTAATAAATACTTAACTTCTCTCTCTCTCTCCTATTGGTTGTAGGTAGGAATTGCAACAATTGTGGTACTTACCACTAAGTATAAAAAAGTTATTGCACTCTGTGGTAATAGCTATGTAAAACAGTAAGATAGCACACTTTGCAATAAACAGGCTATTTCCATAAAACACACCCCTTTTTCTATCGCATGCAATATTTAATGCATTTTGATAAATCCAGGCCTATGTTTGCTAGCTAAGATGTGTGTTTTTCCTCTATTGTATGATCTGGCCTGTGGCCCGTTGACTTCAATAAGTGATCCACTTCCTTCTAATATATCTGTTGTAGCGTTGGTGGTGGTTTTGCACACTGGTGGATTGTAAAAATGCTAAGTGCACCAAAGCCAGGAGATACACTCATGCCTCGGGCTGGCTTGCGCCGCATGGATTTTAAGAAGCGCCTGGGTACGCACATATCTCCAAGTATGCACACAAATAAAAACATTCAAAAAATGGGCATGGAATGAGCGGGGCATGGGTAATTCAGGGGAAGACCATGAGATATGTGTGAAAATACATGTGCACACAAGCACACACCATGTAACTTTATTTCTGCTATTGTTGGATGTTAGTCAAAAAATTGAAAAATCAGAGCTAGTCAGCAGGGTTTTAATGGTTAGGTCTAACAGGGGAGAAGGGAGCATTTAAAACTAGGTGGGTTAGGAAGTCCTATCATAACACTGGGCAAACTGGGATCAAACTGGGAAAAGCATAAGTAGCCTCGATGCACCTAGAAGCCCGAGCTCCCCCCAGGAGGAGCCCGTGAGGACCCGGACCGCTGGGACTTAGGAGAGGTCCCCCGGAACGAAGGATCAGCAGCGTGCAGGACGGTCCAAGTTCAGGGCTGGTGGCAGACAAGGGAAACCAATAGACGGACCAGAGTCAGGAACAAGGAAGACAGTCTGAGGGCAAGGCAAGGCTGGAACTGGAACGGAAGCTGGTCAGGAGCAGAGGCTGGATCAGGAACAGAATAGCAACTAGATGCTCACACAGGAGTGAACCTCGTTGCAAGGCAGTTTCCTGGTGCAGGGCCTGGGTATATATACCCTGCTAGAATCGGCCGGCCGAGGTTTCCCGTGCCTGCAGCTTTAAAATCTGCCTCTTCGCACGTGCGTATGTGGTGGGCAGGGCCAAGTCTGGGAACTCGACAGTGTCTCCCTCGTGGAGATGCCACAGTGGTGAGAGGTCCATGCCGGCCTAGAATCACGTCGGGGGGACCGACAGATCATCAGGGCTGGTGGAGCAGGTAAGGACCCAGTCGTGGGAGCCGCGACCGGGATCGCAACAAATGCACAGTCCCTAGTACTGCACAACCTGGTATGGACTGATGAGAGTACATCAAGTAGGCACCTTTGAGAAGAACGAAGTTGTCTTATAGGACTCTACAAATGGAGTAATGCATTGCACCACGGACTGAGTCTGAAATCAATTTGTATGTGATAACTGCAGCTTTATACTTAATTTGTTCAGTTATGGATAACCAGTATAAGTGAATCAGTACAGGTGTAATGTGATCACATCTCTTGCTGCCGGAAATGAGACGAGTGGCAGCATTCAATAATTGAATAGGTCTTAAAGTTACCGCAGGTAATCCCAAGAGATCGGAATTACAGAAATCGACAATTCGTAGAATTGATGCTTGGACTATAGTGCGAAAATCATACTTTTCCAGAAAGTGTTTGAGGCCACACAGCACTCAGAGCTTAAATAATCCATAACTTATTATATTTTTAACATGTGAATGAAAAGAAAGAAAAGGATCAATTGATACGCCAAGGTTACGAATGTAGGTGTTAAGAGAAAATGTAGTGTTCTTGATAATTGAAGATTGAGAAATCGTGTGGCCCTTGAATTAAAATGCATTGCATTTTGGAAATGTTCAGAGATAATTTGTTGAAGAACAACCATCTTTTGATAGTAGAAAGGCATAAATTATGCAACTCTTCAGTGTTATTCCAAGAAAGGCGGACTCGTATGAAAAATTGTATGTCATCCCTATATAATTTGTAACCATCACTCAGGCTTGCTAAAACTTTACATAAAGGAGTTAAATAGATATGCAAAAGAATTATTCTATGTGACAGTATTACTATTTTTGTTTTTGTTTCTTTTTTTTTTTTTTGTTTAAAAAGTATTTCCTTTTTTACCTTTTCTGTGTTTTCCCATTCCTGCAACAATTGCTTTTAAGTATTAAGTAACTAATAACTAAGTCTTATCAATGAATCATGCCATTGTCATTCAGAAGAAAATGTGGTACTGTCTGGCAGGTACTGATACTAGTAGTGGCAGTAAGCAGCAACTAGCAGTAGTAGTAGCAACAGGTACACCAGGAAGATCAGCCCCCTGGACCCTAACAAGAAACAGCGCTTATTTGGGAAGGGAAAGAGTAATAATCCTAATACTTCTGAGGATTTAGATGAAAGTTGCTTGCAGGCTCAGGTCAGCTGTAAGAAAGGAGGAAAACCTGGATAACATGAGGTATAGACAAAGGCCAAATCTGTGCAGTGCACTTTATTCTTTGATCAACGATCAGCGCTAGAAAAGGTTTTGCATGCAGATGATTATTCAGATGTTGATGGTGATGATAATGATAATGAGGAAATATCCATAAACTGCTATTAATTAATTAGCAATAGTAGCTTGAGATTTATTTAATGTTTGGGTACTTGACAGATACTTGTGTCTCGGATTGGCCAATGTTGGAAACAGGATACTGGGCTTGATGGAACCTTGGTCTGACCCAGTATGCCAATTCTTATGTTCTGAAAGGGATATCTAAATCTCAGGTGATTTTGCCGCTATCAAGGTGATGGATATTGAGGAAGGGTATGAGGATTTAACTGCTACTCAGATTTCTGAGATGAAAGATGAGGAGACCAATGGCAATGGCAATGTAGTTGCAGCAAAACATAGTCACAGGGCAAAAATCAAGTGCAGCACCTTTATACCATCTGATGATCATTGGCCAGTGGCAGAGACACTGACTGCTGCTGCTGCTACCACTACTATTACTATTAGCACTACTTGTACCACAAGTGCCCCTATAGTAAATAAGCAGCAGTATAGGGAGACTAGAAAGAAATCTCAGATTTGGAGTCACTTTCGTGCTCTGGCTGATCAGAGGTTTGCTGAATATATCCATTACAAAAAGATTGTGAGCAGGGTAAGGATAATTGGACATCTGTCTAGCAGCAAGATGAAATATCACATGGAAAAGCAACATAGGGCATTGTTGCTTGTAGAAGAGGCTAGTACAGTGGTTGCCCATGTACATGCATCAACTACAGCAGCAGAAAAGCCATAGGAGCAATGAAGAGACTGTAGTCAATCTTCTAGTGTTACCCCCCATCCCTCTCCCTCAGGTACTGCACACCCCTTTCCCAGCAGCAATGGCAAGCTACCATGGAGCAGATGGAGTGGTGTCCCACGGCACTGTCCCAGTGCAGGAAGAAAGCAGCATCCAAAGTGGTTACACGACATATTGGTGAAATGATTGCTTTGGATGATCAGCTGTTGCAGTGTTAGAAAATGTGGAGTTTAAGAGCCTGTTCCACTTCTTTGTCCTTATTACGAAGTTCCTTCCAGAAATACATTATTATTATTATGAAAATTGAACTTCAAATGAAGAGATTTAAAGAATGAATTTCCTTACCAATTTTTAAAGACTTTTACAATTATTTTCACATTGACAATAATTTAAATTAGAGATGGACTGATCCTGATTTTTTTTTTTTTTTGTTCTGCTGATATTGATCCATTATGCAAAATAATACTTGAGTAATAGATTGCAAATCATTTCTGGGTTGTAAGCTTCCTGAACAATCAGTTTCATCATTATAGACAGAATATAAATTTCTATCTTGATGGATTCCCTAGAGGCTGTGCACAGGGGAACTTTACCTCTTGCCCACTATGAGAGAGGGATTTCCCTTGGACCAGAGTTTTCTCACACAAGAAGACATTACTGTGTGCCAGCCCATGAGGTTAATCCTGCAAGATAGAAATATGTCAAAATCCTCCCTGGCCTAATTTACTCCTCCCTTTCTAAGAACATAAGAACATTTCTTATGTTCTTAGAAACATTTCTTATGTTCTAAGAACATAAGAACAAATCCTCCCTGGCCTAATTTACTCCTCCATTTCTAAGAACATAAGAACATTTCTTAAGGGAGGCTTTTACAAACTCCACATCATGAAAAAGCTAAAACCACTGCTCCACACACAAGATTTCCGTCTAGTCTTGCAGACCACTATCCTCTCCAAAGTGGATTACTGCAATTCCCTCCTCATTGGCCTTCCAGAGTCGACCATCAAACCCCTACAAATCCTGTAGAACGCGATGGCGAGAATTTTAACGAACACCCGAAAAAGAGACCACATCACCCCCATACTCAAGGACCTCCACTGGTTACCCATCTCTTTCCGTATACAGTATAAAACCCTCACTATACTACACAACCTCCTCTACAAATCCAACCCCTGGCTCAAGGACTCACCGCACTTCCGCATAACCAATCGTCCTACCAGATCCTCCCACACAGGTATCCTACATACTCCCTCCCTCAAAATTGCTCATCTCACCTCCACGAGAGAAAGGGCCTTTACCATAGCAGGCCCTTCACTCTGGAACACTCTCCCCACCTTTCTCCGCCTTGAACCCTGCCTGGCCACCTTCAAAAAAGGCATAAAAACGTGGCTTTTCAGAAAGGCCTATCCGGAAACCAATCAAACCTAGTCACTCCTACCCTAGTTCCTCACTTACAGCCCCCAGCCTTAATCCCTCACACCCTGCCAGCCCTTCTAAGGCACCTCCTTATCGCCTTTCCTTTGCCCGCCCTCGTTCTGCTATTTTACAAAATTGCTCATTGTATCCGATGTAATTAATCTATTGCTAGTTGTAACTGCTGTAAATAGTCCCTTCTGTAGTCCCTTCTGCTAGTTGTAACTGCTGTAAATAGTCCCTTCTGTAAATAAGTTCCTCCTATTTCTTATTTTTGACGGTTGTTCCTTACTCTCTTTCACGCTACCTATCTTTCTCTCTCTTCTCCTGTCTCCCTTACCCCCCTCCTTTTTTCTGGCCTGCTCCCATCCCCTGCCCCCTGTTCATTGTAATTTCCTCCTTTAATTGAGTTACTTGTAAACCGGCGTGATGTGCCATACGAACGTCGGTATATTAAAAGTTGTTAAATAAATAAATAAATAAATAAATAAATAAGAACATGCCATACTGGGTCAGACCAAGGGTCCATCAAGCCCAGCATCCTGTTTCCAACAGTGGCCAATCCAGCCATAAGAACCTGGCAAGTATCCAAAAACTAAGTCTATTCCATTTTACTGTTGCTAGTAATAGCAGTGGCTATTTTCTAAGTCAACTTAATTAATTAATAGCAGGTAATGGACTTCTCCTCCAATAACTTATCCAATCCTTTTTTAAACATAGCTATACTAACTGCACTAACCACATCCTCTGGCAACAAATTACAGAGTTTAATTGTGCGTTGAGTGAAAAAGAACTTTCTCCGATTAGTTTTAAATGTGCCACATGCTAACTTCATGGAGTGCCCCCTAGTCTTTCTATTATCTGAAAGAGTAAATAACTGTTTCACATCTACCCATTCTAGGCCTCTCATGATTTTAAACACCTCTATCATATCCCCCTTCAGCTGTCTCTTATCCAAGCTGAAAAGTCCTAACCTCTTTAGTCTTTCCTCATAGGGGAGCTGTTCCATTTCCCTTATCATTTTGGTCGCCCTTCTCTGTACCTTCTCCATCGCAATTATATCTTTTTTTGAGATGCAGTGACCAGAATTGAACACAGTATTCAAGGTACGGTCTCACCATGGAGCGAATCAGAGGCATTATGACATTCTCCGTTTTATTAACCATTCCCTTACTAATAATTCCCAACATTCTGTTTGCTTTTTTGACTGCCACAGCACACTGAACCGACAATTTCAATGTGTTATCCACTATGACACCTAGATCTCTTTCTTGGGTGGTAGCACCTAATATGGAACCTAACATTGTGTAATTATAGCATGGGTTATTTTTCTCTATGAGGGTTATTTTCCAAGGGCTTAACGCGTGCGATACGATCACAAAGCGCGATAAGAGCTGTTATTGCGGTTTGCAAATGCAAATTTTAAATTTAATATTCAGGGGGTGGAGTTGGGGCGGGACATATGTAAAGTAGGGAGGACTTACCGCAAAACGCGGCCAATAACTACATCTCTTTCAATTGCGATATAATGTATCACTGCGTATAGCGTGCCCCGTGGTGCGCGAAAATGGTTAAACCCAATCCCCACACACCTACTGTTACACTGGTACATGGAACCAAGGCCGGTGACTGCTTACCTTGAGTAGTTGAACTTCTTGGAACCGGAGGCTCAAAGAGTAGCGTTGGTAGGACACCCCTGGTAATCCAGTGGCAGGCAGCAGGTAACGCAATCCAGTAACAGTCCAGGTCAGGGCAGGCAGCAAGCAACAGAAACCAAGGCAACTTATCCAAAGGCAGGCAGCAGGCAGAGTAGTCCAGTAACAGTCCAGGTCAGGGCAGGCAGCGAGCAACGGGAACCAAGGCAACTTATCCAAAGGCAGGCAGCAGGCAGAATAATCCAAAAAGCAGTCCGGGTCAAGCAGGCAGCAAGCAGCAGGAAAAACAGCAAAGAAACTCCCCAACACACTTGTGGCTGAAGCAACACGGAAGAGAAGAAGATCCCTTAAATAGGGCAGGTTTCACGCACTGCCCAGCACTTCTGCCAGCGTCTGACGTCAAAAGGGGTGTGGCCAAGGTCCCGATTCACGCGGAGCCGCACCACGGGGAATGCCAGCGTCAGGGGGAAACGCCGATGCTATCGGGAGAGTTCCGGAAGGTAACAGTACCCCCCCTGCAAGGCCCTCCTCTCTTCTTGCTAGGTCTGGGCTTGAGAGGAAAGCGTTGATGGAATTTTTGAAGCAAACGAGGTGCCTGTACATTATGAGCAGGTTCCCAAGAGTTCTCTTCAGGTCCAAAGTTCTTCCAAGAAATTAAATATTGTAGTTGTTCTCTACATCTTCTGGAATCCAGGATGTCCTCCACTTCAAATTGGTTATCATTCTGAATTACATGTGTATTAGGCCTCCTCTTTCTGGAAGGCCAAGACATAATTGCAGGTTTGAGTAAAGACACGTGGAAGGTGTTGTGAATCCACAAGGAGGACGGTAAAGATAGTCTATAAGTGACAGCATTTTTTTTTTTTTTTTAGTTGAAATATTTTTTATTATTGGCACGGTGGAGAAATAAACAAGCATTTAGACATTGATACACATGTCAGCATAATAAAACAAGGTAAAACATTCCAAGAATATAAACACCGCACGTTGAATGCAAAATAGAAAAAACAACTTAACAGTAACCATTGAGGTGGGAAGGACACTGAGGGGAGTAGGGAATTAAGTCAGAGTAAGGAAAGGAAAGGAAAGAGTAGAGAGAGAGAGAGCAGAAAGGCAAAGCATCCAAGTTAGCATATCCATGGTGACAATGTAAGAATGAGTCGGTCTATTAAAAGTTAGGGGATGTAGTTGTCAAGGGGTTTCCACATTAAGTCCCATTTGGCCAGTCGATTGTATTTAATGGCCATCGCCCGCTCATATTTGCTATATAAACAGACTGTGTTCCACCACAGAGGTTCAGAAAGGAACTCACTCCTTTTCCAGTTGGAAGTAATATTATGCAAAGCTACAAGGAGGAGAAAGTCCAGCAATCTTCTATGTAGGGGTATTAGGTCAAGGTCCGGATGTGCACCTTTCAAAATAATTAAAGCATACGAAATTGGCATACTTATGGGAAGTAAAGAACGTATTCTAGTCCAAATATGTAGCCAAAAGTCAGAGAGCATCGGGCAGGTAAAAAGCATATGTTCCAGGGTAGCTTCCGGTCCTTTACAGGACCAGCAGGTGTGTGAGGGGAGAAGCTGAGCCCTGTATAGTTTCCATGGAGTCCAAAGAGCCCTATGCAGGATAAAGAGAGATGTCTGAGATAGACTAGTAGAAAGGGAAATGCGTATGGAGGTAGACCAGATGTGGTGCCAGGTTTTAGCAGGGGGCGTGAGCCGCAAGTCTAGAGACCATACGTGTTGTAAAGCAGAAGCAGCGGAGGGCGTAGAGAACCCTCTGATCAACTTATAGAGTTTAGAAGCAAGATGTCCTTGCATTCCAACTTCCTCAAAGAAAGAAAGTAGATAGGCCGGTTGGTCAAGGTGCAAAGTCTGAAGGTTTAAATCCTTGAGCACTTCACGTAGCTGTAACCAGGCGTAAAATTGGGTGGATGGAAGATGGAATAGGGAGCGCAGAGTGGAGAAAGGGAGTAGGCTACCCTGAGAAACAATTGTAGAGAGGAACCAAATTCCAGTAGCCTGCCAGATAGGCCAGTGTACAGGGGAACCAGCTATTCGAATTTTGTTGGTATTCCATATAGGAAGTGAACTAGAACTTAGCCATTTGGGTTTATCCTGAGGACAGAGTGCATCAAATTCTTTCACCGCTTTATGTAAGGATAGGAGTATTTTGTTTTGCGTGTGCTAAGAAGAAAAGAGCATTCCGGGAAATGCAAGCTTAGGGAATGGATGTATAAGGGAGCATTCAATAGGTAGCCAACTAGGCTGGTCAGCAATGCAGTGGTCCGAACTAAGTAACTGAGAACCTTGTTGGAGGATAAATGCCATGTGGTAGGATCGAAAATCAGGGAAGTTAACACCACCTTTGTCTTTCACGTCTTTCAGTTTGCGCAGAGCTATGCAAGGAACTTTGTTATTCCAGAGAAACTTAGTTAAGAGGCGGTCAACATTTCTATAAAACTCATTCGAGAAGAAAATTGGAAGCATAGAGAGGATAAAGGTAATTTTTGGGGCGAGGGTCATCTTGATAGTGTCCAATCTACCCCACCACGTGAGATGTAGTGGAGACCATTTGAGGACAACGTCTTTAAGGTGCTGTAGAGTAGACTGCTCACATGCATCTATAGTCATTTGGGGGTCTGGAAGGAACCTTATACCTAGATATTTTAACCCAGATTTCGCTTTCTGTAATGGGAAGGAGGAAAGATCCAAAATATGAGATAAATTGTTTAAGGGGAGATATTCAGTTTTGTTCCAGTTCACTTTGTACCAGACAGAGCAGAATATGAGTCAATAAGTGAGAAAAGGTGAGTTAGAGAGTGTTCTGGGTTGGTCAAAAAAAGCAAAACGTCATCTGCATATGCAGAGAGTTTGTATTCTCCAGATCCCATGACAACACCTGTAATGTCACGAGACTGGCGAATAGCTATAAGTAGGGGTTCCAAAGCCAGATCGAAGAGTAGGGGAGAGATAGGACAGCCTTGTCGAGTTCCTCTATGCAAGGAAAAAGGCGGGGAAATTTGTGAATTAACATATACAGAGGCCATGGGCGCAGTGTATATTAACCTAATCCAATTAGTGAAAGTAGTGCCAAAGCCAAATCTGGACAGAGTGTCAAATAAAAAGGACCATTCTATGCGGTCAAAAGCCTTTTCCGCATCTAGCGAAACGGCGATGGCCGACTCTGTAGTGGGGAAGAGAAATTCTTGAACATGGAGAAACATACGAGTATTGTTAGCAATAAGTCTGTTCTTAATAAACCCGGATTGATCAGTATGGATAATAGAACTTAATATTTTAGATAAACGAGTAGCCAGGATTTTAGTAAAAATTTTATAGTCAACATTTAGGAGTGATATAGGTCTATAATTGGCAGGTGAAGTGGGGTCTCGACCCGGCTTTGGAATCACCACGATTCGAGCATCAGTGAAATTAGAAGATACAGAGCTGGATGAGGAAAAAGAGGTATAAAAGGTGAACAAATAAGGTGATAGCAGTTTTTTAAAAGCATGGTAAAAGTCTGTGCTGAATCCATCAGGACCTGGGGCTTTATTCAGAGGTAGAGACATGATGGCTGCGGAAATTTCATCTGTGGATAAAGGTGCATCCAAAAGTAAGCGTTGTGAATCTGTTAGGTGTGGGAGATCCAGTGTGGCAAAGAAAGAGTCGAAGTCCATAGGTGACGGATGCACTTCAGACTGGTAGAGCTGGGCATAGAAGTCTCGAAAAGAGTGAAGTATGTCCTTATCGGAGATGGTAATGTTACCGTTTGGGGTGACCAATTTTACTACTCTTGATCTTTCAGACTTCTTTTTGAGATAGGAGGCCAACAGCCGACCACATTTATTACCTTCCGCATAGTATTGCGTTTTAGAATGGAAAAGATGAAGTTGGACTTGGGCGCTAAGTTGTCGGTTGTATGCATATCTTGCTTGTTGTACTTGAATGAGGGTGTGAGTCGAGGGGGATTGCAAGTGGAGGCATTCCAAGGTTACAATTTGGTCTTGCAGACGTTGGAGAGCTTGTCTTTGAAGACGTCTTTTGTGAACGGAGTAGCTAATGATCTCTCCCCTGATGGTCGCTTTATAGGCTTCCCATAAGATTTCTTGAGAGGAGGTGGCATTAGAATTGTCAAGAAAGTATTCTGTAGTCTTCTTGCTCAGGAGAGAGTGAAATTCAGGCTCTGACAGTAAGGAAGCATTGAACCTCCATTGTCTATCTATTCGTATAGGAGAAATGAGTTTGAGCTGAAAAAGTATTGCAGCGTGATCTGAGACCAGAATGGGGCATATTTTTGTAGCGCTGATTTGAGGCATCAGAGTATTAGAAACCAAAAAGTAGTCTATTCTAGAATGAGACGCGTGGGGTGCTGAATAAAATGTGAAGTCCTTGTCTGTAGGATGTTCAATTCTCCAAGGATCTAGGAGACAAAGTTGAGACATAAGGTGATTTAGGGTTTGAGTTGCCTTCGAAGTTGTGTAGCGTATCTCAGTTTTTTTTATCAAGTATAGGGTCCAGAGGCTGGTTAAAGTCTCCCCCAATAATGCAAGCAGAGGAATTTAGAGAAAGCAAACGCGAAAAAGCGTCTTGAAAAAATAGAGGATCATCTGCGTTAGGCGCATACAAGTTAAGAATGGTATATGAACCATCCTGCAAAGTGAACTGCAAGAGGTTCCAGCGGCCATCAATGTCCATTGCTTGATGCAAAATAGAGATATCCAGTCTTTTATGAATTAAAATCGCTGTGCCACGTTTCTTTTTAGAAGCGGGGCTGAAAAAAACATGGCCGACCCATTGTTGTTTTAATTTGAGAGATTCTGCCATGGTCAGATGAGTCTCTTGCAAGAGAGCAATGTCAGCATGGAGCGTTTGGAGATAAGTCAAGATTTTCTTCCGCTTTATCGGATGCGTGAACCCATTGACATTAAGCGAAACTATGGTATTTGAGCCTATGGTGGACGCCATGGTAGAAACTGTGATGCAGCAAATAGGCAGTTGTAAATTACATTGTCAAATGGATGCCGTGTTGAGAAGTCAGATAGGAGCATCGCAGGATATGCGTGGAAGTAGTTGCAAAAAGCAGAAAATATAGAGTTGGAGTAGAGTGTCAACAGTGTCCAGGGACTAGCATTCATCTTGCTAGTGAAAGGTAGAGAAAACAGAAGGCAATTGGCAAGCACTAAATGCAAGTGTTCGCCGCCCATAGTCATAGATTGGGCCTCAAGGGGACCATGGCCGCCTGGGAGGCTCACGGGAGTGAAAAAAGAAGGAATTTATCATTCACGGGAACTGAAGGATTCCAGGGAATAAGTGGACAAAATCAGGTAACCATTTCTTGTATGCTGCCAGTGGACCGCAAAAACTCTTCCATCTCCTCAGGGTCATGAAAAAGCTGTGTGCGATTTTGGTAGGTGACGCGCATCATGGCAGGATAGAGAAGGCCAAATTTGGCACCAAGGGCATGAAGGCGAGGTCTGAAGGCCAGAAAGGTCTTGCGTTTAGCAGCAGTGGTTTTAGCTAAATCAGGTACAAACAAAATATTAGATCCTTGAAAGTGGAGAGGCGATTTTGATTTGGCTGCAGAAAATATTTGTAAGACTTGCGGGTATCGCAATAGCTTAAATATGATGGGTCTAGGAAAGGGTGAAGACCGGAGAGGACATGAAGGTACACGATGCGCCCTTTCTATCTCCAGCAGAGGAGAAAAAGTAAGTTGTAGTTTTTCGGGGATTAATCCGGTAAGAAACGCAAAAATATCCGTACCTTCTGATCCTTCAGGAATGCCCAGGAGTCGTATGTTGTTACGTCTGTTTCGGTTTGAGAGGTCTTCCACATCTCTGCGTAGTGCCTCAAGCTCTTTACCCAGATTCGGGAGTGACGCAGTAGCCACTAGGAGAGACGAAATCTGCGTTTCGGCATCATCCAACCGATGGGAAAGCTGATCAAATCGGGCCGAAAGAGCTTGTACGTCGGATCGAATCGCAACGGTGTTGTCCGTATTGGTTTGTAACATGTCCTTTAGAGTTTTGAGCTCCGCCAGAACTAGGTCGGCAGACGCCATTTGCTTGGCAGGCGCGGCCTTGTCCGGGGAAGGTGGATCTGGTTTAGAGCGTTTTGTCCCAGATGTGGCCGCAAAGGCCGCTTCGATTTTCCCTGTTTTTGTAGAAGACATCTTAAGGAAGATATCTAAGGAGGTAGCGTCTGAAAAAGGTTGCAAAAATCGCGGAAGTCCCTATAATAGCTTGCTAGATCTCCCGGAGCTCGTCTTCAGGCGGCCATCTTGGTTTCCGCGCAAGAGCGCCCCCTATAAGTGACAGCATTAATCTGCTTCTCAATAGGGAAAGGACCAATAAAACGAGGAGCAAATTTTAATGACGACATGCGTAATCAAAGATTGCGCGTGCTCAACCACACGAGATCTCCTGCCTGAAGTCGAGGAGCAGGACATCTCGTCTTATCTGCTTGGATCTTCATTCTAGCGGCATTCTTTAATAGTAAGGCTCATGTCTCCTCCCATAACTTGGTCATAGAGGCGATGGTTATGTTAACAGCTGGACAAATTGAAGAAGTAGCAATAGGTAACGGGAGTCATGGGTGTCTACCAAAGACTACAAAAAAAAAAGAGACCTCCCCGTGGCCTGGTTCAAATGATTATTATGACATATTTCTGCCCAGACCAAGGGAGCCCAGTTATCTTGTCGTTGATTGACATAAGATCGAAGAAAGGCTTTCAGAGATTGATTTGTCCGTTCCGTGAGTCCATTGGTTTGCGGGTGGTAGGCTGAGGAAAATTCAAGTTTGATTTTTAGAAGTTTGCACAGTTCTTTCCAAAATCGAGCTGTAAATTGCACCCCTCTATCCAAAACAATACTGAGAGGTAACCCATGAAGACGGAAAATGTGTTGAAGAAATAGGTGAGCTAACTCTGATGCAGAAGGTAAACCTGGCAGCAGAATAAAATGAGCCATTCTGCAAAAACGGTCCACCACCACCCAAATGACAGTGTTATTGTCCAAAGTCGGAAGATCAGTGATGAAATCGGTGGCAATGTGAGTCCATGGTTTAGTGGGGATAGGTAATGGTTGTAAAAGACCAAAGGGTTTTTGTCGAGGAGTCTTCTGAGCTGTGCATACCTAGCAGGAATCCACATAGTCCTTAATATCTTTTTCCCACTGGAGCCACCAATAATGTCTGGAAACCAGCTCCTTGGTACGTGAAATTCCCGCATGCCCTGCTAGTTGAGCGTCATACGCCCAACGAAGAACTTTTAATCTCAATCGTTTAGGAACCACCATTTTCCCAATGGGAACCATGAAGGTGGCAGCCAGCTGTATCTGTGCAGGATCTATTATGTATCAAGAGGGGTCAGGTATATCTTCACGATCAAAGCTTCTCGAGAGGGCGTCCGCCCGCAGATTATTCTGAGCAGGTCGGAAATGCAGAACAAAATTAAACCTGCTAAAAAAAAGTGCCGAGCGAGCTTGTCGAGGATTTAATCGTTGAGCTTTCGCCAGGTATTCTAGATTTTTATGGTCGGTGTAAACAGTCACAGTATATCGAGAGCCTTCTAACAGATGATGCCATTCTTCAAAGGCCAACTTAATCGCTAAAAGTTCCTGATCTCCAATGGTATAATTTCTTTCCGCAGATGAAAACTTTCTTGAAAAAAAAGCGTACGTCACCAGATTTCACTCGTCTGCCGTTTGTAGTAAGACCGCACCCACTCCTACTACAGAGGCATCCACTTCTAGGATAAAGGGTTTGGAGGAGTCGAGGCACTTGAGACATGTGTCCTTGGTGAATTCCTTTTTTAATTGAAGAAAGGCATTGACGGCCTCCTCTGGCCAATTCTGAATAGGCGCTCCTCTTCTAGTGAGAGCAGTAAGAGGGGCCACTAAAGTAGACCTCTCCTACCCGACCTAGGTCCGAGAGTTTCCCGATTTGTTGGGACATTTGCTAACGAAATGGCCTGAACCAGCACAATACATGCTGAGATTTCTCAATCTTCACCCTTGACGTTCCTCAGGAGTTACTCAAAATCTGTCAATTTCCATGGGTTCCTCAACGTTCCCGGATGCTTCAGTAGGTCGTGTAACGACAACAGGTTGCTGAAAGGTGGGAGCCAGACGAAAGGTCCTTTGAGTGGCAGTCTGTTCCCGCGCCCTTTCTTGAAATCTTAGGTCCAGTCGAATGGCTAGCCAGATGAGTTCCTCTAAAGACTCCAAAGGATCCCTGCCAGCCAATTAATCCTTTATATTCTTGGCCAGCGGTGAGACTATCCTCACCCCATGCGAGTTCTGCTGCCAAGGTACGGAACTGAATGGCGTATTCCCCCACTGAACGGGAACCTTGTTTGATTTGTAGTAAGTCATTGGCTGCCGAGGTAGAACACCCTGGTTCATCAAAGATGAGTCGGAATTCTTTCAGGAACCGATCCAAATTGTTAAGAATAGGATCGTCTCTCTCCCACAAAGGTGAAGCCCAAGCTAGGGCTGGGCCCTCCAGTAATGATAAAATAAATGTAGTCTTAGTCTTATCTGATGGAAACGAAGATGGCTGCAGTGAAAAGTGCATTCGACATTGATTAATAAAGCCCCTGCACAATGCTGAAGTTCCATTAAATCGTGGCGGAGGAGATAATCGGATAGGGTTAGAAGGAGCAGTGGTATTCGTTACTGGGGCTGCAGGAGCGTGAGCCAGTGCATCCATACGGACAACTAAGCGATCGAATACCCCCGTTACTTGATCGAGGACCCCTTGTTGCTGCTGAAGCCAGGAGGCCAAACCTGGGATGGCCAGCAGAGCGGTCAGGTCGACTGGTTCCATGGCTTCGGCCAACTGTTACACTGGTATGTGGAACCAAGGCCGGTGACTGCTTACCTTGAGTAGTTGAACTTCTTGGAACCGGAGGCTCAAAGAGTAGCATTGGGTAGAACACCCCTGGTAGTCCAGTGGCAGGCAGCAGGTAACGCAATCCTGTAACAGTCCAGGTCAGGGCAGGCAGCAAGCAACAGAAACCAAGGCAACTTATCCAAGGGCAGGCAGCAGGCAGGGTATTCCAGTAACAGTCCAGGTCAGGGCAGGCAGCAAGCAACAGAACCAAGGCAACTTATCCAAAAGCAGGCAGCAGACAGAGTAGTCCAGTAACAGTCCAGGTCAGGGCAGGCAGCGAGCAACGGGAACCAAGGCAACTTATCCAAAGGCAGGCAGCAGGCAGAATAATCCAAAAAGCAGTCCGGGTCAAGCAGGCAGCAAGCAGCAGGAAACACAGCAAAGAAACTCCCCAACACACTTGTGGCCGAAGCAACATGGAAGAGAAGAAGCTCCCTTAAATAGGGCAGGTTTCCCGCACTGCCCAGCACTTCCGCCGGCGCCTGACGTCAAAAGAGGGCGTGGCCAAGGTCCCAATTCGCCACAGGGAACGCCAGCGTCAGGGGAAAATGCCGATGCCATCGGGAGAGTTCCGGCAGGTAACACCTACAAAGCTATTGCTACCCAATAAAAAGGCTTGTTCTTAGTAGGTCTATGTTCCCAACACCATATACACATTCCCTGTGTATGGGGCAGGCTCACTCCATGGCTGAGCAGGCCCAACGTAGATGCCATGACTTTGGTCGCCGTCGCCGCAGGTACAGGCAGCAGATCTATCATCCACGAACCTCATTGCTGGGTATGCCAGAGGACATTGTGATCACCAGGTATCGCCTCAGCTCTCTTGCCATCCTGGAAATATATGAAGACATCGAGGTGCCCTTGAGCCTCGAACCCGAAAGAGCCATGCTGTCCCCGGCCTCACCATACTCTTGGACGCCCTGCACTTCATAGCAAGTGGCTCCTTCCAATCCACAGTAGCTGTTGTGGGTAGGATGTCACAGAGCACCTTTTCACGGTGTCTGGACCAGGTCATTGAAGCAATTATAGCCCACATGCCTCGATACATAGCTTTTCTGTGCAACAGACAGGACCTGATGGACCTCCATCACGGTTTATACACGCCATTACCCACTTTCCTAATGTCATTGGAGCTATTGACTGCACTCATGTGGCCATCATTCCAACCCATCAGATGGAGGCAGCCTACCGCAACAGAAAGCAGTTCCACTCCCTCAATGGGCAAGTGGTGTGTGATGCTGGAATGCGGATCCTCTCAGTGATGTCCATCTTCCCAGGATCAGCGCACAATTCCTTCATACTCAGGCGATCATCTCTGTTTCGCAAATTTGAAGCTGGCCTGTACGGTGATGGTTGGCTTATAGGTAAGAAATACGTTTCCATACATCGACCATGTTTGCAATGTTTATCTCTGTAATGGCACACAAATGTGATGTATAAACCTGTCCGGATGGAGTGATATGTCCCCATCAAAACAGGCCGCAGTGGCTCATAGTGTTACCTTAACTGGTGGAATGGCTCATGCACCCAACCAGTTGCCATGGGCTGCCAAGCACGAGGTACACAGCAGCCCCAGTATGGCATGTATGTGGCATAGCTTGCTCACTGCACTGCACTAGTGGATAGCCTATACATATTAGGTATAGCCATGGTTAATGGCTTGTCAAAGTTGATTCTACAACTGTGATGTAAGGGCAGCTCACTTCCACAGGTGTTCCTGACATCTTGACGTTCATGACACTTCTCATGATCACTTCTAGTCAGTTGTGCACACTCAGGGGCAGGCAGATTAGACCATGTCTGTTATTGGGAATGCATACCTACATAAAAGGTCAGGTTTAGCTGATATGTCCATACACAATGACTAGAGTGCATGATGCACACAATTCGAACACAGGGATATCATCTTTAAGGACTGTGATGTTATGGACCTACCACATACACACCGCTGACATAAATGTCACTGTTTAGGGGCCCTTCACATGCTATACTCCCTATTAGCAGCACACCTGCTGTGGGATAAAGGAAGCATGGAGGCCCACTAGGGTGTTAGGAAAAAGAATGGCCTGCCTCATCCCATCTGGTTCTACTGCATGTATTGAGCACATACACCCATGTGACACAAACATCATTATTTGTAATGGCTTGCCTATTTCATTGCTACAGGAGACCCAGGGTATGGATGCAGGCCCTTGCTTATGACCCCAATCCTCCGGCCTACCACGGCGCAACATATGGCCTATAATGAGGCCTTACGTGCTACACGCTCGGTCATCGAACATACCTTCGGCCTTCTGAAGAGCCGCTTCCGATGTTTGGACAAGACTGGGGGAGCGTTACTGTATGCTCCCCCCAAGGTTGCAAGGATAATCCTGCTTTGCTGTGTGTTCCATAATGTGGCTCTTCGGCATGGAATACCTATGGCTATAGATCCAGATCTTAGACCTGATCCCCCATGTGTGCGTGCACGACTGCATGAGAACACAGTCAGTGGCAGCCAGCTTCGCCAACACCTTATACAGACACACTTTTAAGGAAGGCATGGGACAGAACCACGCCCCAGCAGGGCAGTTCAGCCACTGATGGCTTAGGACATAGTTTAATGTGCAGACCTATTTTTGAGTCTGCTTCTTGCCTGACTTGCTAGGTCTGTCCACCCAACAACTGTTTGGGGGTGGTGCTCTACATCTGAGGGTATAGCCCATAACAGGGTGCCTAAGGGCTGTCTCGAGGCACTGTTGAGGTGCTCTATGTGTGTTACTTAATCAGTGGCATTGGATTAAGCACTTGCTACATACTGACGTGCCACCAAGGAGGACAGTACTGTACACGCTTGTCCTCATGAGACACAACACACTCACAGGCCTCACCAGATTTGCTTACACCTTACAACAATTGTACCTGTAATGTCCCTTACCTCTGTCTGTCCCTAATGCCATCACTGTGACATACATATAGGTGCTTCATTTACCGCCATTAGGACCAATGAACCCTACATACATCACTCCTTCCTTATGTGCGAACTCTCAATATTATAGTCATGTTCATCTTCAGCAACACTAACGACCCTTCAGTCTGCAAGTGGTATCAGTGAGGGCATAGGCAGCACAACCTCAATACACAGCAGGGAACACATACCAGCCCTACAACATCCAGATGCCACATGAATGGTGCTGCTCAGACGTATTTGAAGGTCCCTTATCACTGTAGCATCCCACATCCACACATCTCTAGGGTCATTGCAGCTGGCCGGAAGGAGAGCCATCTATGTTGTTGCATGCACATGGTTGTGCCGGCTGTATGCTGCTAAAAGGAATCGTTGTCAAGGAAAGGAGATGCATGTACAGTTAGCTCTCCCACACTGCTATGGCAGTATGTATATGTATATCTTTTCAATTTTGGATGCCTCCTTAGTTATGTTGCTCTCTGTTATATGTTATATGTCATATGTTATTTGTTATATGTAACGCTCCTAAGTGAATTTTGTTGTTATCATGTAAACCGGTGTGATCTGTATTCGTATAGGAACTTCAGTATAGAAAAATTAAAAACAAACAAACAAACAAACAAACAAATAAATAAATAAATAAATAAATGTAGCCCACTATGCTGTCATGGGGACAATAATACTGTGTATCAGCCTCCATAACCACATGTAGTACAGACATGAAACTACAGTCACAGTTTGTACAGTGCCAGCTCCCATGAGTCGGTGGTTGTGTTTCACACACAGCCTTCACTGTCCTCCCTGTAACTGAATATGCATGTATATGTGTTCTGGCCTACATATCCATGCATTACCACTTGACAATAATCGCTGCTCACATCATGTAGTTGGCTGTGACTGTGAAATCAGTGATGTGGAGGTCAATGGGCAGCCTGGTATAGCTGTCACAACAGGGCAGTTGGGGCTTCAAATGCTGCAGCCACCATTTATCTTGTGTATGAATGCCAATTGTAAGGTGCTCATGTGCACATTGGGATATGGTACATGTATATGGTATGTGAATAATAGTACAGTATGTTACGCCTGGGCTATCATGTCATCACTAACAGTACGAACTGTTTAGTGACAGTACAACTACTGATGGGACAGCAGCAGAGCTCAGCCTTGGTGTGTACGTAACACCTTGCATCCAAAGCCTACCAGACACCAGTTTCATGCCAGATATGGGACACCTTATCTGTTGCCATTAGTGAACAACACAGTGTGCATGTGACGCAAGGAAATAGCCACCTGGCCATGCATGCACATGGTACGAGCACACACATAGTCCATCTGACTGTTCATGATATAGATGTCCCCTGTTGGGACACCCAGCCACCATTTAATGGAGGCCTGACACACTCCTGTCATCACATGTCTCCTGTAGAAACTATCAGCAGTGCTGTCTGCACTGAGCCGCCACATGGCAGTACACACCAACATGTCACTTCCTCTGCGCCAAAGGTGATGGGCTGACCGTTGGCAGCCACCTCGCAGAAAGCCTTTTCTCCAGCAGCACTACTGATCGGCCAGGCTGCCAAAAGGAGGATGCATGCATGTGTACAGTGCTCTATTGAGTGATAGATGGCCATTACTGAGGAGTGAGCCCTCACAAGTGGACTGACAGGTGGATGTGACAGTGATGCAGTCCCCATCAATGTGGTGTCAGGTGCAGAAAGTAGCAGCCTGCAATCCAGACAAACATGGGGATCTGTGCACATTGCCAATGAGGCTGTCAGGACTGTAACAGAGTGCCTCTTCACCCAGGCCCTCCGCAGATGGCCTGCACAACCGGCCACAAATAGGTCAGAGTGGCCCAAGGCACAGATCTGGGTGTGGCTGGTGCCACGTTACCCACTGCAGTTGGTTCAATAGCACAGAAAGCATGCTGTGTACTGTGGAAACACCTCCGACCAGGCATTAGTACCCCGACAGTATGCTTCTGGTGAGCCGACACACAGTCATTCACGCTCCTCCACACAGAGCCCATCATAACCGTGCTGGCTGTACCAAAGCCATCATCATAGCTGGCTTACTGCAGAGTATGATGACAAAGTAATGTCCACGGGTAAGCGATCACTAATGACAAATGATCACACAGCCGTCCAGCACAGGTCTTGATGTCCAAATAAAGGACATCCATACCCATATGTGAATGTGTCCCTGGAACATAAGGCTTTGGCTGATCCCGCATTACCCATGTGTCGTCCATATGGAGGTGGCAGAACACAAGAGGAGGCTGCACATGGTGGAATGTATGGATGAAGGGGGCCAGATATATGGCTATGCAGATGAAGAGGTACATTGGTGTAAAGCCCACTCCCCTTTCCTAAAATGTGTAGTACTCCTGTGTGGCACCAAACAAGGGGTGGTATAGGAAGAATAGGTGATGAATGAGCGGCAAGAATGAATGTGTGCTAGGTGTCTGGATAGAGAGTACCAGCCATTCAGCACAACACATATGGACAACATATTCCAGAGCTCTTTGGAACAGCTGCACGTGGATGGGTGTCACTGACAATCCACTAGCTGACACACATAACTGTACAGCAACAGCTGTTTCCATGTTTGCTACTTGCAGTAATGAGAACGACAGGGGTTCAGATAGGGTGGCAAACTAATGTCTTGCACTAACACAGTATTGGAACCATTTGTGGGTGATAAGGTATGTTGGAGTAACTGCACTGTCACCATCATACTGTATAGTACAATGGTAGGCTGGCCTGGAAGGTGAACAGTTGGGATGATGTTAGGTCTGCACTCTGACCAGACTCCCTATCTCCACCCAGTCCGCCCACAATATATCGAAAGCCATCCCAACCAGCTTCTGTAAATGCCACGGGTCGGTGTGTGTCTCAGCCATTATGACAACGATGTTGCTGGCCACAGCAGCAGCCAATACCAAGATGGCATATCGGGGCACAGGTGGTACCTAGTCTCGGCGTAACACACCCTTCCTCTGCACCAACCACTCTCAGGTTTGCCCCTCAACCATGATACCATGCCGATTTACACATAGAGCCTCCATGTACTGTACCTTATAAGGGTGCACCCTTCTCGCAGCAGGCCACATGCCTGCACCCAGAGATGTCCTCCACAAGGAGATATCAGGAGGGCCAAACTAGCCATGAGCCCCTGGCATTCTAGCCTACAGTGTGGTGATACCTGCCACTTGGCCAAGCACATACGCATCTTTAGCAATTGTGCTACATGCAGCCCCTCAGTTATGTGGTCCAGGAGCTCTATTAGCTGGATGTGCATACGTTAAACAGGCAGGACAATACTTGCTCTATTCTTGGACATGGCAACCTGTCCTTCATGAGGTGGAATGTGTCAGGGAAGCAAGCTGTGCCTAAGGGTGCCCACAAACAGCATTGCAGTGTTCAGTGTTGCACCTGGACTGTGTAGTACTACATACACAGGCCACACAGTGGGCTGGACATCTAGGCAACACCTTACAGCATGTATGGAAAGAGGTAGAAGGATCTGAGATTCCGGATGTCCACTTACAGTGGCAGACCATCTGTCAAGGATTGTGTCCTCCACGGCCACACAAACATACTCATAAAGGAGTACAGAAGTGTGGGACACATGGTGATACATATAGCATCACACATTGAGACTATGGCAATGCGTGACAGCCTATATGTGGACAAGACCCCTTTAGCTCGCTGCCTAACTATGTATTCCACAGGAGCTGCTGGACAGTGGTTATCCCAGTCAGTGCTAACTGAGCTGAGTGCAACAATAGAGGGAATATGGGCCAGATATGGCCTGACATGTTCCTCCAATTGAGATAGATGCACCCATATTGCTCCTTTGGGAGGGTAGGCGTCCCATTCACATGATGTCCCTCAATAAAGGCTTGCAGGTACAGGAGCTTCAAGACGGAGTATGTAGAAGAGCAGGGGTGAGGTGGGTATATTATGTGATGGTGTCACAGGTCATACAGTATGACAAACACTACTATTCTGCTGATACTGATGTGTGAGCACCATTCATTACCTGTAACCTTTTGAACAGCACGCCTGTAGAGAGGAATGTCCACTGGGGTTCTGCAGCATGTGACTGTTTACTGTTGTGTTAATAGTAATTAATATATATCTACTTTTTTACAACACTGACAGGTACGTATCAGTGGACTGTACTGGTTTTCCAAACAACATGCACTATCAACAATGTCATAAAACATATATCAATGTCTGGCAATGTAATATTGGTCAAGAGGCTACTGGACTGTGTTCTACACAGTGTTGCCCATTAGACCGTGTTCACATGTTGGACGTGGCCAACATTATAAAGGGTGCATTCATACACCACAGCTGGGAGACGGCACTGGAGGGATGCTCGTCACAACGGATGTTGCCCACATCTTGCAACCTTTAGCCTTTTCTGCCCATCCAATTAATATACTGGTAGTTAACAGTGACTGCACACCAGCAGTCACCACTTCTGTGTGCACATGGACACCGGATAGACACCTAAGGCCTGTTGAATATTCCTTACACAGGTTGCACCATGTAAACGGGTATGACACATTGGCATTCATATAGTAAGCCCTCCTTACGGCTAGCAACAGCCTAGTAACCTGTCCGCTGACATTCTGTGCAACTGTGTTAATACACGGCATGCAGATAGCTACATATCCCTTCCCATGCTTCACCTTTCAGTGGCCCACAACTTTAAGGCTAAGACAGTAACTATTGGAATCCTTCCCTGCCACACAGGGAATCCATGTACAAGCTGCCATGTGGTGTATGTACACTGATATAATCAGTATGCAGAGGGTACATGCTTAGCATGTGCAGATGAGAATGGCTACACACTATTGTATGCCTATAGCACCTGGACATTTAGCATGATCCACCACTATAATGGATGTCCTGCATGGCACCAGAAGTTGGCAGCCTGCCTGTCAGTCACCCTGAGTTGGTGGACGGCATCTTCCGTTTACCAGCACATGTGAGAGACCAACATAGGAAGCTAACTTGGTGTGTACCCTAGCATCGGTTTGTCTCACATACGTGGCATTTGTCAGGCTGAGATAGCTATAATATTGAACGCTGCTAAGACATACGTGTTTTGAGTCATCAGCACCAACAGTGCCTGAAATGAGCACTGCAATTTGAATAGGCTGCTGCCCACCCCTTCCCCTTTCCTCACAGATCATAACAGCATGTAGACATCTGAGCGCTCCCTTACTGTGCATTGATTTTACTGAGGGACAGTACCTTTTCTACGGTGAGGGATATGTCATATACTCCCATAATGTTTACTCTGCACGGTCCCCCTTAGCACCCTCCTAGTACATGAATCATACTGTAAGGTATGTCAATGGCAGGTGCAGATGTTGCTATACTGAATCTCAGACAGGAGTCCTTTAGGAAGCTCTGCATTGGTCCAACATGCTAGGTGTGGCGGGTGCATGCTAGGTATGGCGGGTGCAAACCAAGGGGACATGACGAACATAAAGAGGACACAAAAGGTGGCAGGTTAAACCGGATATTTATTCCTGACAACATTGTGCAGGGTATAGTGAATTATTAAATCAGCAGTTTAACCATACATTAGACGTTCCTAGGTAGTCATTATCTGCAAGTACTAGATAGCTAATTGCTCCCAAATGGTCTAAATCCGTGCTACATCGCTGCAACATAGGGAGTATACTGCACACATATATGCAGGTAGTGGGTGTTATCTGTACTGGCAAAGCATGATTACCTAGGAACAGAGAAACAGGAAGTGGCAACCCAATAGCTCGGATACTGCAATACATAGATTACTGCTGGACAGTATACAATGAGTAGACAGGCATAGGCCCCAGGCGGTCCATGTTGAAAGAGTACCCTGAAAGGGGAGTGCCTGAGAGGCCCGCCAGCAGAGTGAACATCCAGGCAGCAGACAAGGTATCCAACAGTTCAGCATGTAGGCAGCAGGGGAACACATCAAGTGTGTGGCAACAGCAGTGACGGCCCAGGACGAGGCAGCAGCGGCATGGCAAATGCAGTGAAGGCCCTGGATGAGGCAGCAGCGGCATGGCAGCAGGAGGAGGTCCAGGACGAGACAGCAGCGGCATGGCAGCAGGAGGAGGCCCAGGACGAGACAGCAGTGGTATGGCAGCAGGAGGAGGCCCAGGACGAGACAGCAGCGGCATGGCAACAGGAGGAGGCCCAGGACGAGCCATGATGCACAGAACGCACCCCACAACCAGCATTAGCAGCCCTTGAGCACACAGGGCATCCCACAGCACAAAGGCAGACTTTGCAGCCCTTGAGAACAGAAAGCACCCCACAGCACAGCGGATGCACGTGGCACACAGCAGAGTGGCGCAGTGGATACAGATGCCACACAGCAGAGTGGTGCAGCAGATGCAGATGCCACACAGCAGAGTGGCGCAGTGGATGCAGATGCCACACAGCAGAGTGGCTCAGTGAATGCAGATGGGCCAGCTGACCAGGAGGGTGGGAGGTGACGCCTCATCTGCTTTGGATGATGCATCCTCTTCCATCTGGATGGCAAAGCAACTCTGCATGGAGCAGCCAATGATGCTGTTGTTTCCATCTCTACAGCACTGCAGCTCTGCGGGATGGCAGCCATGGCAACCTCTCCTTTGGATGATGCATCTTCCTTCTGGACGGCAAAGCAACTCTGCGTGGAGCAGCCAATGATGCTGTTGTTTCCATCTCTACGGCACTGCAACTCTGCGGGATGGCAGCCATGGCAACCTCTCCTTTGGATGATGCATCCTCTTCCATCTGGACAGCAAAGCAACTGTGCATGGAGCAGCCAATAATGCTGTTGTTTCCATCTCTACGGCACTGCAACTCTGCGTGATGGCAGCCATGGCAACCTCTCCTTTGGATGATGCATCTTCTTCCATCTTGACAGTAAAGCAACTCTGCGGGATGGCCATCCCAGTGGTGTTTGGTGGATTCTGACCTACCCAGTTTTGGGTGTCTTGTCGTCCCCTCAGGGTCCTTTGCCAAGTGGTGCTCGTCCTGTGGGAGGTAGCATCTTCCTGGGGGGACGTCCCCTGCGGCCTCGGGACCCTGAGGGACTGGGTTGGGGTGTAGATGCTGTGGAGGATGATGTCTGCTGGTCCATCATCCGCTGCAGGATTTGTAGCATTATGGTGTTAAGCGTGCCAATTGCTGCTGTCATGCTGGTGGATGCCTGGTTGGATGTTGCCGTGTGGAGCTGGAAGTGGCAGGTTAGTTGTGTTACCGATCTCCTTAGGCCACGCATTTCCATCCGCAATTGTTCGATCTGTGTGCCTGTGATAGGGTCCTGGGGCGGTAGGAAGGGTTGGGCTGGTGTAGCTGGTTGTGGTGCTGGTGGTGGGGCTTCTGGTGCATGTGGATATGGTATAGGTGCCACAGGTGCTGGTGCAGGGCTGCATGGTGACATGACAGGGGTCGGCCGAATGGGAGGACTCACTTCATATGTGAGTGGGCTCCTTGCATGCAGAGTGGTGGGGGAGCCCACCCACTCCAGACCGCCAAGGACAGCTGTCAGGTTGAGGGGGCTGCCTTCGCCTGCCATTAGGGGGCCCAACTCTTCCTCCTCCTCCTCCTCTGACCACTGTGTCATGGCATCCATCTGGAAGGGCCTGGTGAACATAGGTGGCCGCCTTGTCCCCGGTGGATCGCGGCTGGTGCCTGGGCCTTCCCAGCTGGCATCTGTACCCTGCTGCCTGGGACCAGAGTGCTCTATAGAAGATGGGGGAGAAAAGGATAGACAGCATCAGTACCACAGCGTTTTGTAGAATTCCAGTAGCATGAAACAGGGACACATTTTAATTGACCAACATGTCAGACTGATTATAAAGTAATGTTTATTCTGTGTACCTATTGGCCTGTGGTCTGGGGGATGGGGGGCAGGTCCAAAGCTGGGTTCTGCAGAGCACATGGGGGAGAGGAAAAAAACAACAGTTGTAGGCATTTCACTAACACAGCATGGGGAGCAGGCCTACCAATGTGCTGTACAGAGCCCATGGGGGAGGGGAAAAAGACAACAGCTCTAACCATTTCACTAACACAGCATGGGGAGCAGGCCTACCAATGTGCTGTGCAGAGCACATGGGGGAGGAGAAAAAGACAACAGCTCTAAGCATTCCGGTAACACCTCCTACTGCTAAGTCTCTGTCTGTGGCCTGGGGGATGGGGGGAGGGTCAAGACTGTTCAGGAGAGCACATGGGGAACCTAAACACAAACAATTTCTAAACATTGTGTA
Source organism: Rhinatrema bivittatum (assembly GCF_901001135.1). Lineage (NCBI taxonomy): Eukaryota > Metazoa > Chordata > Amphibia > Gymnophiona > Rhinatrematidae > Rhinatrema > Rhinatrema bivittatum. Next base: position 3,169 of record NW_021821037.1, on the reverse strand, counting down.
TGAACCTTGAACAGAAAGCAGGAGGGTAGGCTATCATGTGTTCATTTAAATATCGATATCTGTATGTGTTAACATTTTCACACATTTTTATGTTTTTAATTATTTTTATTTATTTTTAAATTATGTATGTCCTGTTTTGTTCACACGATTTATATTTATTTATTCTAGCCCCTGAGGCAGCCCCGGTGTGGGGCGAAACTCTGGCCTGAGTCGGGCATATATAAAAATCATTGGTCTCCATTTTAATAAAGTTGCACTTGGACATTTCTTTGGCGTCTAACCTCCATTTGAACCTTGAACAGGACAGCAAAGAACTTGGTGGGGGGGTACAGGCCAACTCACCATCTTCGAGGTGAGATGTATCCAGATGTGGATCCAACCCCTCAAACACGTCTGGTCCCAGCCGCTGCATCAGACACCTCTCCATGTCCATGAAGCGGATTGGGCAAGGTGCCGTCCCTCCCATCTAATGTAGGTACTCATTCCTCTCAGCTATCTTCAGCTTCAGCTGGGCCTTGATGTCCCTATAATGGTGGGCCACCTGCTCCCCGGTGCGAGGTATCCCACTCTGCCGCCTGATGTCCGCTGCAATGTTGGCCCATAGCTGTGCCTTGGCTGCCTTGAAAGTCTTCACTGACAGGGTGCCAAACAGATGGGCATAATGGTGGAGGACAACTTCTATGAGATGATCGTTGACCTCCTGGCTGAAGCGTATAGCACGCTGTCTCACCCTTGCCTGGCTGCCTGATTGGGGTTCCACTTCCGGAGGGGTCGCCTCCTTACCCTCACTCTCCAACCCACCTGATTCCCCACTCCCTTCCTCCCCCCCCCCCCCCCCCCAACTGACCCTGCGCTTCCAGCTCCCTTCCCCTCTGGTCTGGCTGCCTAGCCCTACCTCCTTCCACCATTCTTTCCTGTCTCACCCTTTCCCCCACCCCCACCCTCCTATCACTTCCCTCCTGCCTATCTCTCCCACTACCCCTGTCCCTGCTCCTACTCCTCATACCCCTACCACTAGGTCCCTCTTTCTCCATCCCCCTCTCCCTCCTCCTCCTCCTACACTCAACTCCCCTCTTCTGGCCTCGCCTCCCACTCCTGTCATGCTCCATCCTCCACCACACTCCTCCTCACCACCACACTCCTCCTCCTCACCACCACACTCCTCCTCCTCACTACCACTACCACCACCACACTCCTCCTCCTCCTCACCACCACCACCACCACCACACTCCTCCTCCACACAGATACAGACAGTTAACAGACCAGTTTTCACTCCAACAGATATGACAAAAGACACAGGTTAAGGGAAACAGATGACAACACAGAAGAAAACTAGACACCACACTCAGTAATCAATATAATCTCTCCAACTACACCTACAACCAACCACCTACCTCCACTCCAAAACTCCTTCCAAACCCTCAAAGGAGGAGGGGCAGGAAGTGACCTTTTATACATGTCACATTATTGCGGTATGCAATATTTGGTAAAAACTTTTTTCCGCTCCCCGTGAAAACATCGCGCAGTGCACTGTTTTCATTCCCCAAAGTGCAATTTCAGCACAGCGCTATATATTCCCATCTTTGCGAAAAGTGTCTCATTTGCATGGGAACGCCCCTTTTACTAACGCATGCATTACCCATGCGTTAAACATGTGAAATTGGTAAATAAGGCCCTATATGCACTTATCCACATTAAATTTCATCTGCCATTTCGATGCCCAATTTTCCAGTCTCACAAGGTCTTACTGCAATTTATCACAATCTGCTTGTGATTTAACTACTCTGAACAATTTTGTATCATCTGCAAATTTGATTACCTCATTCATCGTATTTTTTCCAGATTATTTATAAATATATTGAAAAGTAAGGATCCCAATACAGATCCCTGAGGCACTCCACTGCTCACTCCCTTCCACTGAGAAAATTGTCCATTTAATCCTACTCTCTGTTTCTTGTCTTTTAGCTAGTTTGTAGTCCACGAAAGGACATCGCCACCTATCCCATGATGTTTTACTTTTCCTAGAAGCCTCTCATGAGGAACTTTGTCAAATGCCTTCTGAAAATCCAAGTACACTACATCTACCGGTTCACCTTTATCCACGTTTATTAACTCTTTCAAAAAAGTGAAGTGGATTTGTGAGGCAATAGAGGGCAGGATCTGAAGGAGACCAGATTTCAATAATGTATGCTCTACATGGGATTTGCCTCTATGTACCCCAAATATCTTTATGGGCCCTTCTGAGTAAGAGTTGGAGTGTTTCAAAACATATCAAGTAGCAGTCAAATTTCCTCTTTAGAAACAATAGATAGAGTATTTGTTGCGCTGGAGGTGGACCCTTGGCCCGGTACAGGACCCGGTTGGACCCGGAGAGCGCCTGCCACCAGGAGGCAGAGCACAGGAGGAGACAGAGGCCAGCTGGAGCTTCCCCACTAGCAACCCGGGTTCCCTCAGGTTGAGCCCTTGGCTACCCGGGCCGCCTGGTCTTAGGTGGGCCTCGCAGGGTCTCCTAGAGAAGAAGCGCAAGGGCATGCCCACCATGATCAAGGGTGCACGGTCGATGTTCAGGCGAGGAGTGTCCAGAGGTCATAGGAGGTCATAGGAGGCCAGAGTGTCTGAGTGGATAGCAAAGATCAAGGTCAGGGTATCAGTCCAGAATGGTCAGCCGAAGCAGGAGTCAGTACCTTTAGTCAATCCGGGAGTAGTCAGGTCAGGCAGAGGTCAAGCCCCAGGTAGTGGTCAGATGAAGTCAATGGACAGGCAGATGTCAGGTTCCAGGCAGTGAACAGGCAGAGGTTAAGATCCGGGCAGCAGTCAGACGAGTTCAGTGAACAGGCAGAGGTCAGTACCGTGAGATCAGTCTGAAGGGTACTACCAGGAATGGAGAGACAAAGGAGCAGGAGACACAGAAACAGGAGCCGCTGGAACAGGAGGCGCTGGAACAGGAGACACAGGAACAGGAGACACTGGAACAGGAGACACTGGAACAGGCAAATTAGATAACACCGGAGTGTACGACCCGATTGCCAAGGCAGGAACCATGGGTTTGAGGCCCTACCTTATCTATGGAGTCTCTGTGATGTCATCAGCGTGCGCCTCGTGGGGTTTTCCCGTGCTTGGCCCTTTAAAGGCTGCAGACTGGCTGCGCGCACGCCTAGGGGTGGGGCCG